>NW_010309744.1:0-3615 GCF_000700745.2 Antrostomus carolinensis | reverse complement strand
CTCTTCTCTTTTTTTATTTATTTTTCTCTCCTGTTATGCTTTAAGGTTCTACTATAAACAATTAGAGGAAATTTAGCTATAATATTGCCTGTGAAGACTAGGAAAGTAAGAATACATTCTACATCACCACTTCCCTTTGTTTGTCTTTTTTTATCTTGTTTATCTTTGATCAGCTGCAGATGAAATAACCAGCTAACTGATTTCCCATACAGGGCCGCCACTCATGCTGATGAAACTCTGCTGACATGGGAGTATGCTCTGTAGCAGTCTATCAGTATCCATTTCTTATTCCAATGCACTGACAAGTCACTCAGGGAGACTAAAAACTCTATTCTGAAGTGTAAAAGAAACTGCAATTTCAATTTTGTTTTGATTTGAAATTTTCCAGCTACCTATCAAGACCAAATCCTTGAACTATTTACTTAGAGTAACAGAAATACCCCTATTTGAAATAGTGGATATGCAAGATTTAGCCATTAAAGAGTTGGGGTAAAATTAAAATCCCCTTCAGTAATAACTAAAGTCGGAGAAAATCTTTCAAGAAAATTAAACACTTGATCAAAAAGAGAGAAGGGTTATTGTCGAGAGCATAAAGATTAAACAGGAGAGTTGTCTCAGAGAATAACCATCAATGATAAGTAGCAGGCAGTTAATAATATCCCCTCAGGGATCTTCTTTTACTCATGTAGGTTTTTTGGACAAATACAATATTACATTTCTTACAGTTAAAGTGTGAGAGAGCTTCATGTCATTCCAGAGTAGCAATAAAACTTCAATGGAATAAGGACAACTGGAGAGGTGGGGAAGGGGGTGACCCAGAAACTGAAACAGTAGGGAACCAGTGATGATTCTCCCTAAATAACTCTCCTTTTTAACCCCCAAATTCTGAGACCTGTTGTCAGTCTCCCTGCCGTGCCTCTGTTACTACTGCTGAGATTTTACATGGTATTGCCCTTCGTTATATAGCAGCTGAAAATGAATGAGAGACCAAGCAGACTAAGGGTGTGTGATTCCATGTTGTAATTAAAAGTTGGTTTAAAGCTTGAACATGCTAATGGTTGAACTGGCAGAATTAAAGGGCTGGTGATCTGCAGCCAGGGGAAGGCACACTGGTTGGAAAGGATGGGGGCAGGAGGGCTCGGAGAACCTCTCAAGCCAGCTCTGCAGCTGGAGAAACTGTAACATGAAACGGCTCCCTTGATCTCTCATTTTTCTTCTCTTACTCTCTCCTCCTATGTAATTACAATAATAAATCTTTTTGTTCCTTAACCATCTTGTGGCCATTGCAAACATTTAAGAATTAATGCAGTTCTCACACATGAAGCACATGTTCCGCTTGTCCCCTTGTGTCCCTCCATTTATTCATTCATCATGTACACACAAAATTCCCATAAAATATTAATCTGAAATACAAATCTCTCTTTGCATCCTGGGAGCATTTGCATATAGTAATGTTAACGAGATTATTAATTCTGCATGCACAGTCTGTGGACTGCATACAGGGCCAAATCTCTCAGCAACTATGCTGAAATCAGTGACAATTTCAGAAACATTATTATCATCTTAAAAATGCTGAGTGGAAGGCGACGGTTTCCTGGAACTGAAGTATTGTCTTTAAAACTCAAACAAGAGGATTTGAAGCTTAATTTTCAATTTTTCCTTCTAAGAATTCCTCTGTAAAAGGAGTTTTATACTGCTCTATATTTCTAGCCAGTGGTTCCTAATAGATTAGTAGAGTCTGGAAACAATGCTGCTTTTTTTTTCTTTTTTCTTTTTTTTAACAGTGCTGTAATCCATGGGGAGTCTGAACATTTATTTTGCCTTTCCTCTTTGTTGAGAACATCAGGAGTAGCTACACTTCTGCCAGTTGGGGCTAGGTTGCCCTGGAAAGGGCAGAACGTGCTGGTGCAGATGGACCAAAAATAATTCAGTAAGGCCAGAGAGAGCATAATTTTCTCAGGGATAACAAAGAGCGAAAACTGTCCGAGCAGGCACTTGGCGAGATGGAATGGCCAGGAGGATTCTCCCGTGGTGGGGAAAATCTCTGCACCTCTCTCCTGGCTGTGAGGGTTGGCAGGGTAGGGCTGTCCTGCCTTCCACAAAGGCCAGCCCTAGGGCACCCTGGAGGCCTGGGGAAGCCGTGGGGGCAGCTCTGGGGCAGGGACATGTCTCCTGGACTAGGCTTTACTCTAGAGGGAAGGAAAAAGGGGAACAATCTTGTCTAAGCCTGATGGATCCTTCACCTTCCAAGGCAGGCTTAAGACAAAAAGCAGTACCAGCAGTGAAAGATGGGTTCTTTGATCTGCACCCAAATTCTGCCAGACAGAAATACTGGCGCACGTTATGTACGCCCTTCCCCAGGCTCACTTCACCCCCTTGCAAGTCATTTTATTCTCGGTGGTGGATTGGTAAAGGGCTGGGTTTCCCTCAGTGAAACCTGCGTCGCTAGAGGTTTCTGAAAGACTGTTACTGAGAAAGGCCCTGCAGCAGAGTGGAACCCTTGTTTCTGGGGGGACAGGGAGAGGTGAGAGGTGGTTGCCAAAGTGGAACAGGTCCCTCCAGCCAGGTGCCGCACCCCTTGGGGGAAGCCGGGGCTCTCAGTGAGGAGCGTGTAATGGGTCCCTGGTTGCTGCTTCTGGGTCTCACAATGCTCTGTCTCCGCTGTAGTAAAATCAAAGCAGTTCTTTGTGTTTCAGGAAACAATGTATTTTCAGTTTGACTTTATTTCTATTCTGATATTCAAATTTAGATGTCTGTAGTTTGTGAAAACAGTCAGTACTTTACTGTCTGTAGGAACAATGCTGTTGCTCCCTCAGCTCCTAACTATAAAGCATCCATTTCGCTATGCAGCTTTTAAAAATATTATAAATGAAGCATGTGAGACAACCTCCACAGCTGGAGTTAAGCATTTCCACGTGCTTGCTGAATCAGGGAACAAGTTGTTAGAAAGATCTTTTAAGACTGACTAGAGATCCCTAAGAAAATGTCTTGACTTAACCAAGCCATCATATTTCTCTTAATCACTACTACTACATCATCTTTTTTCTTTCACTTCCTTCTTATTCGTGCTTAAATGAGAAACATCTGTTTCCATTTTTCACATTGTTCTGTTATGTGAGTAACGATATCAAACATCTTTTTTTTTTTTTTTCCTGCACTGTGAAAGAATAAATTAGTGTTAAGTTTTGTGAAGTGCTTTAAAACACTAAAGCAAAACATCTGTTTCAGCTGCAGGTCATTAAGATGGAAACTCCTAGCCTGTGTGCAGTGCAAAACTGCCAAAAAATTTATCAGCCCAAGCACGTTTCTTCACCTGTCTTTTACTATAACAACTGAAGATGGTGAAAGGACAGTAAATCCTGTCTTCAGGGATGGAGCAATTAAAAGTGCTCAGTGCTGTAATCCACAGCAGTACCTTGTAGTAATGAATCCTAGTCTGATCTGGAGATGCCTGGAGGTTGCTCCAGTGTCGTAGACTTCAAGTGGAGAATCTCCTTGACCTCCACGTTTTCCAGCCAGCATTGTGCAGGATTGCCTAATCCCCTTTAGATGTTTGTGTTACTGAACTTCATCTGAAAATCCCTTCCCCTGCCCCAAATCAGTTAACTGGCTGGT
>NW_010309743.1:0-3276 GCF_000700745.2 Antrostomus carolinensis | reverse complement strand
CATTTGGTTAGGCCTTTAGATGTCCAGGAAAAGTCATACAATGGTTGTGTGACACACATGGACCCAGTTTTAAACCTGCAGGGTGAGGGTTGGGCTTTGCTGGCACATGAGGTGGTACCTAGAGGAGGAAACCTCATCCCTGCCAAAGCCCCAGGACCTGGTTTGGACACGAGAGGGTATCAGGAGATGGTTTTCCCTTGATGATGTTTCCTGCTGCCCAGAGCTTTCTCCAGCAGCAGAATATCTCTGTGAAGACAACTGAATCTCTCCCACAATAGGATTTTGCTAACGGGGACATTTTCCTCATGCTGACCTAGAAATTTCTTTCATCCAGTGTCTGGATCCAGAGATGCTGATCTGGGTCTGTCTCCTCTTTCTTCTGCAGCAGGAACCCTTTGCCTTCAGGATAGAGTTTGGCTCAACTTGTTTCTGGCTCTGACACTCTCTGGGGTGGCTGCACCTATTTGGGATGTAGATCACCTCCAAAATCCTGAGGAGCTGAACTGAGGAGTAGGACAGAACATCAACATGATATCTGGGTGCTAATTAATATCTGTCAGTTGATGATGGAGCATCTGATCTCCTGTTGAACCTGGGTCTGGTTGGTTAAGAAGGCTGGGATGCTTCTCTGGCAGTGTAGGAGGGTGATGAGGGGTGAGACATCTCAGGGGTTCATCTCCTCTAGCACCGAGGAAGAACCCAGGGGACACCAGGAGGTAGCTAAGGAGACTCAAGGTTTGTCACCTCCAACGTTGGAGACCCTGCAGGTTGGGCAATGTCCTGCATCTTGGATGAGTGGGTTCCTTCTCCTCTCTGAGAGGACAAGACCCTCACAAATCCAGCACGGTGCTGTCCCCCGTGGTGTGCCCACCGTAGCGAGCTGAGGAGAAAGGCCACTGTGGTGTCTCCTGCTTTCCACCAGCCCTTCTTTGCTCCTTCCCCAGGTGACAGCCGAGGAGCTCTGCTCACTTCTCAGCCAAGTCTTCCAGATTGTTTACACTGAGTCCACCATAGACTTCTTGGACAGAGCAATATTTGATGGGGCGTCCACGCCAACGCGGCACATGTCCTTACACAGCGGTAAGTCCCCGCTCTCCCCGTTGGCATCTTTCTAACCAGGCCCATCTGAGGGTTATAGAGTTGGAGAAAGGTTTGGGTTGGGAAGGGACCTTTCAAGGATCATCTGGTCCAACCCCCCTGCAGTGAGCAGGGACATCTTCAACCAGATCAGGTTGCTCACAGCCCCGTCCAACCTGACCTTGAATATTTCCAGGGATGGGGCTTCTGCCACCTCTCTGGGCAACCTGGGCCAGGGTCTCACCACCCTCAGTGTGAAAAATTTCTTCCTTACATCTGGTCTGAATCTCCCTCTTTGAGTTTAAACCCATTTCCCCTTGTCCTGTCACTACAGGTACTGCTGAAAAGTCCATCCCCAGCTTTCTTATAGACCCTTTTTAAGTTTTGAAAGGCCACTAGAAGGTCTCCCTGGAGCCTTCTCTTCTCCAGGCTCAACAGCCCCAACTCTCTCAGCCTGTCCTCACAGCAGAGCTGCTCCAGCCCTGGCATCATCCTGGTGGCCTCCTCTGCACTGGCTCCAGTAGCTCCATGTCCTTGTGCTGTTGGTGGCCCCAGCACTGGAGGCAGCACTGCAGGTGGGGTGTGAGGAGAGCGGAGCAGAGGGGCAGAATCCCCTCCCTCCACCTGCTGCCCACGCTGCTCTGGGTGCAGCCCAGGACACGGTTATTGGCCTCTGTGCTGCCAGCGCACGTTGTCTGCTCGTGTTCAACTTCTCGCTCACCACCACTCCCAAGTCCTTCTCTTCAGAGCTGCTCTCAAGCTGTGTGTCATTCACAGGCTGGGAAAAACACCCAATTTCTCATAAATTCTGATAAAAAAGCACCAAATTTCTGCCTCTTGACCTCCTTGTCTGAAATATTTTCCTTGCAGACGACTCTTCTACCAAAGTGGACGTGAAGGAACCTTACGAGACAGAAGCAAACACTTTGTGAGTCGAACACGAGGCACTGAGCTCGCTGGAAACTCTCCAACCCATTAGTGCCACCTCACTGCTGGCTTTAAAACCCCCCGGAGCAGGAACCGCTGCGCTCTGCACATTGCAAAGCTGCTGCTCAATCTGCCTTTTCAAACATGAGACAGTGGGTTTAGTGTCCTGGGGTGATGCCCTGGGCTCTACCTCCTCACCATCCATGGTTGGATTGTTCTCCTGCCGTGGGTTTTCCAGAGAAGGTCACGTAGACACTGTCCGTGCAGCCGCCTGCATCAGCAAAGCGGGGACGCGGCGTTCACCCGGCTGCTGTCCCTCAGTGAAATCCTGTTTTCTCCCAAAACAACTTGATTTGGGAAATGTTTTACCCCCCCAACTTGATTTGGGAAATGTTTTACCCCCTCCCCCTCCCTGAATTGGTGACTGGTGAGAAGGTTGATGACATTTGTGGGCTGAAAATTTGACACACAAATTTAAAATGGACTTTTTAAAACTTGTTTTTAATGGACTGATTGAAAACCACACGTTTCCTGGCAAAATAAAGGGGGGGGTGAGACTTTCCCCCCCCTCCCCACTGTTATAAAATGAGGAAGGGGTTGGAGGGGATCATAGAATCACAGACTGGTTTGGGTTGAAGGGACCTTTCAAGGATCATCTAGTCCAACCCCCCTGCAGTGACAGGGACATCTTCAAACAGATCAGGTTGCTCACAGCCCCTGACCCTAAATGTTTCCAGGGAGGGGGCTTCTACCACCTCTCTGGGCAACCTAGGCCAGGGTCTCACCACCCTCAGCATGAAATATTTCTTCTCTCCAGTCTGAATCTCCCCTCTTTGAGTTTAAAGTCCTCCATGCTGTAGGAACCTTCAGATGCCCTTGGGAGGAGAAGGTTGTGAACCTTATTGCAGAGAGACCACGTCTCCACGTGCCTTCCACTCTTCCAGGTTCTCTGAAGGACTCACAATCTGTTTGCATTTCAGTTCCTTTCCAGAAACCTTGGATGCAGGTGACAACTCCCCCTCCTCCTTCTCCACACAACAGTCTCCACACATTAAGACAGTCAGCGAGAGCGAGCTGAGCACCACGGCCACAGAGCTGCTCCAGGACTATATGATGACGGTACAGTGCCCTTGGGCTGCAGGACAGGGGGGGAGGGGGTTGCTTCCCTTTAGTGGGGTTGAGTGCTCTTGGGATTGGGGATCATCATCTCGGTGTCCAGAGCATAGAACCATAAAATCCTCTTGGTTGGAAAAGCCCTTTGAGATGATGGAG
>NW_010309742.1:11952-15265 GCF_000700745.2 Antrostomus carolinensis | reverse complement strand
CCCTACCATTCTGTGATTCTGTGATCTACTAAGCCTGGAGAATCATTCCTAAACCTTACAAACCAGGGACAGCAATACTTGCAGTATGAGCCTTCACAAAAACTGTCCCAGCCAGCAGTTCAAAAGTTATCAAGAGAGCACCTCAAGTACCCAGAAAAATTTTTACTTATTCAGTATTTATTTCAGCTTCCTGGAGGGCCTGACTCTGCATATTCTCCCTCTCCTTCATTTATTTAAATAGCTCAGATCTACATTATTTGCTTTTTCACCTACTCCACAATGGGTTTTTTGCTATACTTGGTTGGTTTTATATGATTAACTTAACCTACCACTCATTAGACATATGGCATATGGTTTGGAGGAGGATTAATAAATGTTTTGCTATATCTGAAGGAGAGATAGAAAATGAATGAAAACAAACTTCCACTTCTGCTTGCAGCTTTAAATGGCTGTTTAGCTACCATCCATCTGCAGGTACCATGTGCTGCCCTCCTAAATATCATCAGGGAACAAAGGAGAATTCAATTAAACATTTTTATATCCTAATTTACTGGGACTGCTATAGATATCTACAGCAGCATGTAGAAGAACCCAGATGATGAGTGCATTAGAGCATTTGGCAGAAGAATGTCCCAAAGACCTCAATGTCCGGAGGAGCAAGGCGGACACAAGATGGCAAAAGGGGAGAGGGACCAGAGGGGAGCATTTGGCCCCTTCTGAAAGTCAACACCAAAGTCGAGTGCCCTGAAGTCCCTGCCAGCACAGGGCTCTCTGATGAACCTTCCTCTTCTTACCCTGTAAAGGTGTTCCAGGGGAAATAGATGTTTTGGGTTTTTTTTTAACAGTGCTACATCTACCACGTTTTGGTGTTTCAGGAGCTGGCACCTCCTGATGAAGTCAGCGGGAAGAGTTTTTCCCCTGCACCAGCTCAGCTGAGCACGCGGGGAAGAGGAGGGTGACAAAGTGACGCACAGGAGGTGCAGAGGTGTTAAGGATTGCAGCTGTAGAACTAAATGCCTTTAAAACTTCAAAGTTAACATCCTAGGGAATAATAAAGTGCAAAAACAAGTAATATACAATCATGATATTATATTAGATGGGAAATCAATACTGAACCCAGTAGCCATATTACAGTGCATTCCTATCATGACGGTTAGTCAGAAATAGATTTTTAGGATGAATAGTGACAGGCTCTGACCCATCAACATCCTTTTCAAACACACACTCCTGCCTGGCAGAGGCACAGATGCTCCTCACCTGCAACAGCACTGCATTGTGAGAGGGCTCTCTGCAAGCCAAATGAGGACAGAAATTCACAGCCAATGAAAAATCCCAACCCAAACACAATATAACCTTAATTCACAAAATCCATAGGAAAAAAAAAGGGGCACTTTAAAATGAATTAAAGCTAATGTCTCTGAAGAAGTTTTGTTTTTAAACGTTTAAGTTGCTATGCTGCTGGTTTATGAAACATTGTAAATATATTTGCATAAATGGATCAGGGTGAGGAAAGATGTTCGAGTTTGATACGGTTAGGGGGTTTTATGGAAGTTTAATTTCTTCTCATTTTAACATTAGAATTAAATGATTCAGTTGTCTGGACATTTGTCTGGGACTAGAAACCCTGTGGACTTATATCAGACCTCCTCAAGATGCAGCAGGGCAAAAGAGCAGTTCAGTCAATGCTGCATATCTTTGGGGAAAAGTCCTCTTTTTTTATTTTTGTACAAGGGAAGAGAAAGCATATGGTCTATTGTAAGACATTGTAGTCCCTATCTTAGAGAAAATTTTGGTCTAGATTAGTCAGTATGTATGGGGTACCCTCTGACTTAAAAGGGAAATAAAGGTTATTTTGATACTACTTTATGAATCATTGTTCAAAAGCAATTGAAAAGGAGCAGTTTTGAATTAATAGATGAAAAATTGCATTGAATTATTGTCATTATGAAAATAGCCTTATAGCTCTTGGTGAAATGGAGATTATCATATTTTGGGTAAAATAATAATACCAGCAGTAAATGCTACCATGTAACGAATTCCCTTATATGTTATATATTTTATATAAATACATGAAAATACAGGCTTACACGACAAAAACTAAAATCCCTTCAGCCATGTTTAGTGCTTGAAAAATCACATGACCAAGACTAATTAATCTCCTGTGGTTTATCAGATTGAATCAGTACGCGATGGATTTTTCATAAATATTTGGGGTCACTTGATGCAATTTACTTTGATAAATTTAAACATTTCATAACAAAAGTTATTTCAAAATTAAAAACTGAAACTATTGCAAGTGTTGAGATGGGAAGCTCTCATTTTTTCCCTGGATAAACAAAACCAAAAATATAGACAGAACTTAATGAAATACAAGTTAATTCAGTTTCAATGGCATTTTTTTGATGGGAAAACCTTCTTTTTCAAAACAGAAATGTTTTCAGGCAGCTTCAAGAACAGCTGATAGGCTTTAGTCCATGGTACTTGGAAGGTGCTACAGCTTCCCTGAATTACCCATAAAGATGAAGGCGTGCAGAGCTCCAAGAGGGCAAAAGGGCACACAGAACAGAGGGGAGAAATGAAATGGGGTGCATGATTTCCACATTAGCTAGAAATTTGCTACCTGCAACCTGTATCACTTAGTACTTCATAGCACCAAGTACTTATGAAATCATGAAGGCTGTCATTTCTGTCTCTGAAATACTTCAGACTTGAGAATCTCATGCTGGAACTTCCAGGCAAAGCAAATATTTGTCACTTCTTGGATTTCAGCTAATTATATGCTTTCACCAGGAAGGTGCTATTTATTCTGCATGTGTGAACTTCCTTGTGGAATAAATATTATTTGCAAAAATGCAAGATAACATGGTTCATGCCTGTCTGTGTCAAATGTAACAGGCCTATTAAACTAGATGTACCCTCGGAGCACATTTCATCATTAGCTTACCACCTTTCTGATGTCAAAGGCAAATGTCTGATGTTGCAACAGATTCCCGATAATGTCCTAACGCTCTTCATATGCAGTGAAACTTTCAATACCAGCAACAGCAGCTGGGTTGTGTCACCATAGCCAGTGAAATTCTGTAAGATTTTATGAAGTGCAAACTTGTTCTATGAAGACAGATAAGATCCATTATCTAAAAAGTGAACTAAATTGCCATGGTCTCAGAGCTTCACCAACTGGTGCAAATTGAGCTGGTCACGATTTGCTGTGACCATTCAGACTCTGCTCTCGGACCTGTCTCCCCAGTGAGCACAGGTTAATGTTAATACATAGCGTTAAGAATATATGGTATAATTCTGCAGGAATTCCCTG
>NW_010309742.1:4595-11921 GCF_000700745.2 Antrostomus carolinensis | reverse complement strand
CCCTGCCTGAGCATGGTCCCCATGGGGGAACTGAGCCCCCAGCACACAGGAACCATCACGATGCCGGCAAGCGGCAGGACTTTTGCAAGGTCTGAGCTCAGGCATGAATATCCTCTGAAGCAAGATAAGGTAAATGCCGTGGCATTCTTCACAAGGAGAAATAAATGCCTGTCCATGACAGCTGTTTTTCAAAACCACTGCACCTTGAGCACAAGCAGAGGGAAAGGAGAGCCGTTCCTTCCCCGCTACTTTTTTGTACATGTGATGATTGCTGAGATGCTCTCACAGTTTGGGGGTGGGGGTGGCATACAAGTAGGTCAAATCAATAGATGCTCCTTGCATTAACCAGACAGCTAAATTATTAACATTATTTTCTGAAAGAGGAGTTGCTTGTTATTACATGAATCATGCTTTAAGTTTTCCAAGCACTTAAAACAGAGTCCCCATGATTTACAAGTAAGAACAGATTATTAGTGTCTGAAAACTTAATTGAGTGCCTCCTCTCGGCCGTTGACTTCAGCAGTAAATTTTTTTCCACTTACCTGTTCAAAATAGCAGCATTTGCCCCTTAAATATCCAGTGCAGATCAAGGATGGGAAAGTTCTGTGTGTCTGTTCTCACAGAATAAATCAAAATTTGAGGCTAAAAGCCTCAATCTTGTAAAACTGGCACTGCTGGAAATAAATTGCTGGACACCTTGAAATCTCTGAGGGGCAAAGAAAATCAAAGCCAATTTCTAATATTTTTCTTCCTAAAACTACTCTCATTCTAAAATGAAGAGGCATGTGGAGTACTCAGGCTGAGGTGAAAGAGGTGGACAAGCACAAAAGAGCTTGTCTGCAGCATTGGGAGTCTCCAGTGCCGCACAGTGACTTTCTCTAATTTATTCAGTGGTGAATTCCAGTGAGATCTCCTCTCAGCCCTGTTTACACACATATGTTCCAATGTATGAGGGCCCTCCTCTCTCACATAAAAGCTGACACACAGACGTATAGCGTTCACATTGTACTTTCCTTCTTGGCAACTAATAGCATATCTCAGCTCCAGTGTGGAAGTAATTCCCACATATGTATAATTATTTTTAATGAATTAAGTCCTTGAAGTGTGAAGATCCATAAAGATCTTTATAGGCTCCTTTGACACTTGAAGGTAAATATTTGCATTGTGCATTTCAAATTAGATGTGCAACGCCTGTTAAAAATAATGGAAGCTGGAAGTCTGGTCTGTCTAATGATTTCCTTCTTGATCATTGTGATAGTAGAGAAAATATAGAGAGCAGGTGCTTGAGTCTTCCTCTGCTCCCCTGAGGATGGAGATGTTGGCAAAGTCACCCCTAGGGTGGATGAGAGCATCCTTCCCAGAGAAGGGCTCTGTCAGGGCATCTGCTAAATAAATGGTCCCCTCCCCTGGTGCTTTCTGAGTGATAACAGACACTTTCACTTCCTTCTACATTACTGAGATACAGACTTTTTTTCACTACAACTATTCTATAACTTATGCTGAAACATTTATTGGGTCTGCCAGCAGTGGGAGAGAAAACTGACAGTGTTGTCATGGAGGGGAACACAGGGCCACAGGGCAGCGCTGTGCACTGAAGACACTGTGAGAAAAATCGAACCTGTTGGGATAATGCAAGGGGGGAAGTGTTGGTGGATGAAGGCTCCCTGGGTTTGCCCAGAGTGTGGGTTAGCCAGTGAGGAGCTCTGTGCCAGGATGGCAAGCTGACCCACCCACTCAGAGCTCATCACCAGCCTGCCTAGCACTCTTCTCTTGCCTGAACTCATCCATCTGGCACTGGAATGGGTCTGTCCCCCCCACAGCAGAGTTGACTGGGCAGTCATTACCCTTAGTCAAATATGTCAGATTTGGACTTTCCATTAAATTATTCAGAATTCCCAAAATGAATTGTATCAAATAGCTCATGGGGCCAAACCCTCCTACAATACTCTGTGTGTCTCAGCCCTGGATGGGAGGAGTAGGGTTGGTGCTTGAGCCTCATCTTGCCACTCAACACCCAAGACATTAGCTGTACTAGAGACAATTAATCCTGACACAGCCCCTGGTCCATCTGAGCTGTCAGCCACTTGCTTTGCCACTGAGGCTGAAATGTTCATCCTGTGTGAGGAGCATCCAGCAATGCCAGACAAGATGGGGTTCCACCATCCCACACTTAGTTCCTCCCAGGGAGCCCTTAGCTTTAGATATCCTGGGCTTCTCTGAGAACTTTTAAGCTGTTATGGACATCCCTGCTGTGTGCTAGCAGAATTGCATTGCCCCCAGCTGTTACACCAAAGAAAAAAGAAAAAAAGGTACACATTTTTACTATAACAAAAGTCACGTCTCGCTGAATGCACATTTTAAAAATTGAAACATCTGCTGCAGTGAAATTTCTGCTGTACATAAGGATGGCATTCCTCCTCTTCTTGACCCAAATCAATAAAATAAACCCATGATTACCACTCTTCTGTTCAATATTTTTGAGTAAGTCATAATTCTACAGCCAGGGTATACACCAATACAGAGTGATTCATTGACACGTGCCTGCTACAACATACGGTATCACCAATTCCTAAGGAAAAAAAAAAAGTAATAGAACTATATATAATGTAAAGAATGGCTTGGAGCCTTATTGTTGGTGACTCAGGAGGAGGGAGAGTTAAAGAAATTATATGTCACTCACTCCTAAATGTTGCAGTTGTCTGGTCTGTCCCTCTGGTGCGCTGGCTTTACAAGCATTTAGTTACCTGGAAACTCCTGTAGGAGCCTGGAGGGTGGGCGAAGAGGTGGGAGGAGGCAGGAGAAGGGAGAAGGGAAAGAAAGAAAGGAGGATTAAACTGAAGCACTCCTATCAGTGTTACATTTTCTGTCCAGAGAAATCCTTATTGTGCACCAAGTACAGCAAGTGTGTATTTTATTGAGGAGAGGGAGAAGGAACAATCAGAAACTGTCACATTGTATCACCATGAAAAGTAGTTGTGTTTTTTAAAGGAAGGTATGGATGGCTGGAGCAATTTTTCACTCCTTTTTAGTATCTTGTACATGGTTCAAGATGCTACAAGAAAAAGAGTAAAGCTGCCTTCCTGCATACCATGATGTGAAGGAGTAGAATATGCTGTGGCTTTCTTTGACTCTAGAAAGACACCGTCAGTTAACTCATCCCTTGGCACAGGCACACATTACACAGCAGGCTGTATAGAGAGACCTGCTCAGGTCCAGTAGCTACATGCATGTTGCAGGGAGAAACATGTTATTTTTGACTCCTTCAGCCCTTCAGTTTTTCTCTTCAGGGCGACTGTTTTGGGAAACCCACAAATCCATTCACTAGGGGAAGCTGGGGGAAAATTTTGGGCATAGTTAGACTGTCACCTCTTGGTTTTCTATAAACAATGGGCAAACTGAGAGTGTATTTCATCCCTTTTTTACTGGACTGACCCAGTTGCAGAGGAATGTGCTGGGTTAGTCCTCAGGTGGAAACCAGAACATCACAAGAGAGTATTTCAGGTTTCACACTTTAATAGTTTCCATTTGTTTAACCAATGAGAAAGTGAATCCATTTTTATTTGTTAAGCATAAAGAGAAAGACTGAGCTCTACTAGTCATGGATAATTATGCCTTATCTCTCACTATGACAGTGGCTTTCTCTGAAAGCTACACCTAAGTTATGACTAAGTAAGAGATACCATTTTGATAGATCTCAATCAGGAAATACCAGAACAAATTGAGATGGATTCTGCCTTTGTGTCAATGCCTTCCTCTTTTTCAAACAAGAAGTATGATGCCTCCGATTTCACTGATTACTAGTTTCAGTGTCAGTCTTATCAAGACAATGCTAGGCTCTATACAAGTGTCCTCCTAATGTTATTTTCCTAACAAAAGTAGTACCTGACCTGCAGTTTTTAGAATTTTTGAAAGAGTGTAAAGAATAGATCATATGTTTCTGCTGGCTCTACCGGGTTTCTAGGTAGCTGCTTAATTTAATGTCACTGAGAGCCCTCATCCAAGATGCACTGCAAGACTAATACTGAGCATTTCAGTATGCTTTTTTTGTGTGTGTCAGGATTAGGATTCATTTATTTTTAACTTATTTGGTTCTTTATGTCAACAAAGATGATCCTAGAGTTAAAGCTAAACTTTCTGAAGATATGGCTGGCCAGTACAGGAGAGAACAAAAATATTGGGCCAGACCGTGTCTGGCTCTGACATAGCTTGATTGGCCTTTTCATGCCCTCCAGTAGCAAGGTTGGATTCTTGCAAACGCACAGCCACTGTCATAGCTGCATAACTGAAGGACTGACAGTTCTCAAGACTTCATTATTATTTTTATTAGGGAATCTGTTGGCACTGACAGTTTTTTCTCATACTCTTCAAATACGCTGGGTACTGGCAGCTGAAGATTCTTCATGACAGCTTGCATTGAAGTATCAGGGTATTTTTCATGTCAGTACAGAGAGAGAAAAACTGTCAACAGGAAGACAAAACAGAGCTCAGAGATGGTTTTATATATCTTAGTTTATTTCAGACTTGGTGCTATTTTGATTTTTCACTTGGAAAACGTAATTTTAATTATATGTGAGCAAAGGTTATTGTTAAAAATGTAAGCAACAAGATGGATTTAGTGCCTCTAAACAAATACATAGTAAGAGCAGAGTCAGCAAGGGAAGAAGTTTCCTGATTCATAGCTAGTTTCCTTTATTTAGGTCACCATTAGAATGGCTTCATCTGAGCCCATTTTTTTAACAGTTCACTACTGAATCATGTCAGATCATGAATGGTCTTCTATATTCCTTCTTCCTAAACAAGGAAGCAGAGCCTAGACAGATTAGTTTTGATGTGGATCAAAAGCAAGTTCTTTAAGGATATACGGGCAAACCTTTAAGGTTGTTTAAAGAGTGTACTTAAAACGCAGGGAAGATTTTCCTTGACTTTGCTGTCATAAAGGATTGCGTTGAACATGACTAGCAACAAAACACTTGGCATACTGAGAGCAGGACTTTCAGATCCCGAACACCCAGCAAGGAGCAAATTGTGTTGAACACAGAAGCAGGAGATGTGGTTCCTTGGCAGACCTCATGAGCAGCGATGCCAAACTCTGAGCTGAATTACCAATGGGGAGTCAGTAAGTGTGAATAGCCCCAGATAGGGTTTAGAGGTCTTCCTTTCTGAATGAGCACCGAGAGAAAACAAGCAGTGCCTCTACAGTACTGCAGAGCTTTTATAAAATCAACTCTTCAGAGACACAGGTTGATTAATTAAACTCACTAAAGTGGATGTGATTAAAAAACACACTGTCAAAGCAAGAGGAGAGAGATGAAGAAGAAAAATTTGTATGTAAGAAAACATTATTTGCATGAAATCATTGTGAGTTCATACAAAGGGTTTATTGAATGCACATCGGCCAAACTTTATTGATGATTATGGATTTTCTGGATATGCCTCAAAACCAGCATTTTTGCCCCTGAACAATTGCTCTTTTTGTCACAACCATTTTTGTAATTTGATTATCTGCATAGCTCCTGTTGTATAAGCTATTTGTTGAGAAATGACATAGTCACATCAATAAAAAATATTAGAAATAAAGTAAAAATTATCTGATATTTCAATCTGCATTTAAATTCTTTGGATTTTTTTAGTATTTTTGAGTGGTTTTTTCCCATTACTAATATTGTAAATACCAAACAAGTCCTCAGAAGAAGATGTGTATGTTTAAGTGGTGCATGCCTCTGTTAATGGTACTTGGAGGTCAGCCTACCTAAACATTACTTGTGTGCCCAGATGATAACTGCTCACTGCATGTCATGATTATCCCCTTGGTCTCCATGATAGCAACCACAGAACCAGTTTCCAGACCCATTTCCAGGTAAATACATCCGTGCTTTCAAACCACTGGAATCTCTCACCCTTCATGTCTGATCACTATTTGAAAATAGCTCTCTGCATAATAATTGTCTGTGAACCTTTCCAGTTCCTGGAATAA
Source organism: Antrostomus carolinensis (assembly GCF_000700745.2). Taxonomy (NCBI): domain Eukaryota; kingdom Metazoa; phylum Chordata; class Aves; order Caprimulgiformes; family Caprimulgidae; genus Antrostomus; species Antrostomus carolinensis. The sequence goes on along the minus strand of NW_010309742.1, from coordinate 5,947 downwards.
GTCCATGGAGATAAGAAGGCAGTGAGTTTGTATTTAAAAATTATTACAATCTTTCAGGATTTTAGCTATATTTTGGTGGGATACTTGTTCTACTGTATAGGGTAATAGACTGGCAGACAAGAAACTATCTACTCATCCGAGTTTTTCTGCTCTGCTCTGCAACATGAATCATTTCACAATCCTATTTCCATCATTCCTCCATCCTTCATCGGTTTCCTATGTGTTGGCTTTAAGATGTTGAGAGAAGTAAACATGTTTCTGCTTGCTTGTAGGCTGCTTGGAACACTTGTTTTTCAGCTTCTTTAAGTGTTAATAAAAGTGAAAGTGAAAAATTTTTTTAAGCTTATACAAAACATTTAAGAAGGAAATTTAAACTTTTCCTTTGTTGTTCTTATGTATTAAAATAGCCTTGTCAATTCATACCAAGTGAAATAAAGACTCTACTATGCACATGCTACCTGAGCTCCAGTCCTGGTAGCAAGACTCATTGTCAAACCAACAGGACTGGCCAAGGAAAGTAGAACTAAGCCTATGTGTATGTGTACAAGGGCTATCATTACAGACTAATGTACTGATGTTGCTGCAGATGCTCTTTGCTTGTTAGATAGTAGGATTTCCCACTGTGAAAAGCAACTACCTAGGACATAGTAACCACAAAAGAAACAACAACAAAAAAGTAAGATATTTTTAATGAAGTGAAAGAGTTTTTGTAATTCTAGAAGTCTTTCCAAGTCCTTCTAAAACTTTATATAAAATTTTACTCTACCTCATTTTGACATTTTGACAGATAAATAAGATAATTTTTGCAAAAGTAATAGGAGACAGAGTAAATTGTACAGTTAAGTATTGTAGAAGCCAATTCTCCTACAGAACAATAAAATTTATGCTGTCTACATACTTTCAGAAATGCTCAGCTGTATGGTCAAGAATCCACATGCAGATAAATGTTCTTCAGTATGTGGGATCCCTCAGAACTTGTTATGATTAATTTAACCTTAAATATGATTTATTTGCAGGTCTGGCATTTAGGCACTCTCTCTTTAGAGAGAGGCACCAGTGTACCAGGGTCCTGCATCTTGTCCTGTACAAGCCTCTGCCATTACCAAAGAGAAGGAGAATTTGAGGAGAGCGTGATGGAGAATGAGCCTAAAGGAGGAAAAGCCAAGCCAGTACACCCATGGAGATGGTGCATAGGTGGAGAGCAAGCTCACGGGAGCTATGCAGGATGGCATCAGCTACAGTTTGCAGACCACAGCCTAGATGGGGGTCTTATTTGGACATATTTGCCAGACTAAAGTTAGAGATTAACTTCACACATGAAAATATACTAAATGGCATATGCCCATTTGCAA
>NW_010309742.1:0-4570 GCF_000700745.2 Antrostomus carolinensis | reverse complement strand
ACATGTACATAGAGATATATAGATAAAGATAAAGATGATAAAGACAAATATGATAAAGACAAAGATAGATTATGAAGTGACTATATGTTTATATGATCACTTTGTAATGTATTTATATGTATTTATATATATATACACACACATAAAACAAAGTGATAGAAAATTATAGCATTCATGTATTCTATGTAAATTAAAATGCATCCTGTCGTCAACAGGTCTCCCCAGAATAGTTGTGCAAACAGTGTATGTCTCTCTGTCATGCAACCATGGGTAATTAACATATGCAAAACACTACAGTCCTACTAGAAGCTACCCAGCCCTCCCCTGAAATTTAGGCTCTATTTATTTACAACAAAATAAAGTGGACCCTTCTGGAAAGAAACATAGCTTTGTGGCTGCACCAATGCTGTCGCACAGATGCTTTAAATCTTTTATATCTCCCAGACCTCCAGGGGCTGGTGTTGGATGGTATTGAGCCAGGGCCAATAAATAATTTATGCTAAGTAGCAATTTAGTTGTTTGGCTTGGGGTAAAGAAATCCAAGAAATTCATAAATAAAGTTCCCATTTTTGCTGTGTTACAAAGTTAATTTATGTTACTCTGCAATTAACTAACATAAAGGTGAAAAAATATGACAGGCCTAAGGTAGAAAATAAAGCTCATAAATCTGCCGTATCTTAACTAGTGGTGCTTTAGTGGTATTGGTGCTTGCACTTGGTTTCCCATTCATCTAATTCACCTGTATTTGCTTGACCCAGAAAAATGTAGTAATTGATTTCTAATAGTTCTCCTTTGAAATAAACAAGCAAACCCAACATTTTTTGCTCTGCCCTTTGAACTTGAAAGTAGGTACTAGATTTTGGGACACATTTTGGCAAAATACACAGAACTGGAAATTTATAATGTGTGGATAAAATCTGGTCATCAGTCTTGGCATGCAATGAACTGTATTTAAAACCAAATCCAGTTATTCGTTAACCTCCTTTATATTTACACACGTATTGCACTTATATACAGATGCACAGGATTTTGATGTGATACCTGAATTCTTCCCCTTGATGTAATACAATGTTTCCTAGCAAAGACATGAGTTTTCTTCAGCATTATTCATTAGTCTATTAACACTGTGTGTACTGTTTAAAAGGACGCTCTTGCATATACAGAAGTGTATAGTGGTTGCTTTCATTAAATACCATCACTGCATTGGGAAGAATAAAATTATATAAATAGCTGCTGTACGTAATGTACAAAATGCAGAAGTTGGGCAGGCTGAAGGAATGAAAGTTAGGCAAAGACTGGATTCAGGTTGTCCCAGAATAAAAAGGCTATGCTTGTGTTTTCTGCCTGGATGTATGCTGTAAGCTGTTAACCGTAATATTTAGTGAAATTTTGCAATTTGTATTGTTGCATTTAGAACTTTCAAACTATCCATCTTTCTAGTGGGGAAAGGTTAGAGTAAAATGGTGTATCCCAGTAATTTCAGAGGGTTTCTTACTCACAAGAGGAATTCTGACCACAGGTCCGAGGAACTTATTTCAGCGAGGTCGTCTGTTATCTATTTCTACAGAAATATATTCTGACTGTCCATAAATAGAGAAAAATTGACACACGATTATGCAACGGAGAAGGACTCTGCTTCTCTAAAGTAACTGTGCAGTCACTGATTTCAGTGAAACTACATTGATTCAAAGCAGCTTAGTGTCTCGTATTTTCAGCTTTAATACTTGTCTTCACAATTACTAGTAGTTTTGAACAAGTGCATTCAACATCCTTCCCTACAGAATGCAAAGAAAGGGAAGCTTCATTCCTCCCCTCAGTTTCACTCCTGCAGAGTGTTGCAAACATCCCTCACTGAAATCAATGCTGCCTTATAACTTCAAGGAGCCTGTAAGCTTCAAACCTGTTCAGAGGTGAAGTGGCATGGAAGAGTTCAGGCTCAGACACTCAGATACTTGCCTGTTGTAGAAAAAATATCTCCGACCATTATCCAAAAGGGTCTTGTTATGAAAGAGATTGTATTTGCAGTGATAATGTGGCCAGAATATGCTTCACTATCCACTGTAATATTTGTTTTCTTTTTCTGGAGGTTTCTGCATGACGAAGATGAATTTAGCTCTTTACTTCCTGAGATAAAAAGAAAATTACATGATTGATTTCTCTTTTAATTGCAAATCCAGAGTATCTTGATTTCTGACTCTCACTTTTAATCATGTTCCAGGCAATGCTCTCTGTGTTGATGGCACAGAGGAGCAGTGGGGTGTTCCTACATGAGTGAGTATGACCCTTTCTCCCTCTTTGGCAGACTACAGACCACAGGGCCTGGGCCCTGGAGGAAAAGTCCTAAACTCTCGTGGAGTCTACTTTTTAGAAATAAATTTCAAATTGGCCAGATAAGAGTTTGGAAAAGACCATGTAATTTATTTAATGGAAGACAAGGTGTGAATCTACTCATTAAAATTCATAATGAGATGCATCTGGCATCTTAACACTTCTTACTATTCTGCAAATAGACTCTGTTAAAGGCCATTTTGCTCTTTCTAGCAGGACTACATGGCACAGATAAAGGGTTTTGAATTGCAGAAATGAGAATACGTTTTCAAGTCTATTACCTCCAATTTGCAGTCATTAAATGATTCAGTGGGAAAGTTTCTATTTTATCTTTAGTGACCTCTAGCAGGGACACCAAGCCAAAGTGACTCTTGAAGAAGACTGTAAGTCCCACATTTTTATATATACATTTAGAAACAAGTAGAAGGATAGCTAAAAAGCAGTTCAGTTTGTTCCTCCCAGGCTGACTCAGAGCAGATTTCAACCAAAATAATGTTTCCTCTAAATAGCTGTTTGTCAATGTAGTGTGAACAAATGAGTGGCATCATTCTGTTCTTTGCTGAACAGGACTCCTTCCACCTGAGAGATGTCCATCGTACTGGAGAGACTCAGCGAAGAAGCCAAGGGGAAGCAGAGAGCTTTCTACCCTCTGGGGTGAACTACCCCTTTACCCCCATCAAGGTTAAAGGATTTGTGTGGCTCAAGGCACATTTCCCATCCGCATATCTGCTTCTCACTTCAGTCTCTGGAGCTTCCAGAGACTGATGCTCTACAATTTCCTCCTTTCACTGCTGCTCTACATTTTCTTTCTTAAGTCAAAGGGAGGTTAGGAGGCAATTCAAGCCCTAAGCAAAGTCAAAGATAGGTTAGGAGGCAATTCTAGCCCTGAGCAAAACAGCAAAATGGTTTCACCTTTCCTCCCCTCCTCACTCCAGAGGCAGAGAGATAAAGATCTCTCCTGCCAGGAGGCATTGTGGTAGGGATCTCCTCAATCAACTTGGGCAAATGGGACAGGAGTGTCCCATGTCTCTCTCTCTGCTCTTCTATCACTGTGGAAAAGTCTGTTTCTCTTCAGTGACTCTTAACAGAGCCTAAGTGTTTGGGTACCTCAAGTTTTAACATTTACACTGGTGATGGAGGGTAAAATAACACAAAACCAGAAATGTTAAGCAAAAAGGAAGGTATTTCTCCGGATGCAGAAAACTCAGGAACATAAGTAGTTCAGGAGCATGCATAACTAAGACGGTGTATGCATGAGCTACATATAGATACATAATTGTGGGAGCCTGATCTTGCAAAACATGTTTTTTCTATTTTAAATGGATGCCATGTGGGATATATTTGCTTACAGTCTTAGCGATATACTAAATCTCCAACACATTTCTTTATTTAAACATTTCCTGAGTAAAACAGAGGATTTATTCCACAAAGTGTGCTATTGGATAGATCATGCATAAAATTGTTCAAAGTTACACATATGGCTATGTGTATCTCCAGCTGATTTCAGTGGAGCTGCTTTGTAGGAAATATGCCACCCACGGTCACCTACATCTGTGCCATCTAGTTCCATGTTAGGTTTACACAGCAGAAAGCAGTTTCCAATAGCCTTATCCAGAACACCAGTTACAATGGTCGCTTATCAGGATGGTATAATGTACTTCACATAGCAGATTTATGCATCAAGCATCCTCATGAAGCTGGTGCTCAAATAATAAGGGGAGCTAGGGAAAAATAAGCAGAGTGTGTCATTTAACAGAAAGAGACTGGATGCCAGTCTGGAGCTCTTGTTGAGAGCTCCTTTTCTGTGGAAACAGGTACATGTAAGAGACAATCTGTATAATCCATAGTAAAAAGAGTGTGAGTTATATTGTGTCTCCTAGTTTGTTGCTCTACCTGTTTCATCACTTACTGCAGTTTTACTGGTGATTCTGGTCATCTTCCTTTCTGCTATGATATGAGAATTTTTTTTGATTACTAATCTCTATGTAGATTTTCAGATCTCACACATCTACTTGCAGTAGGTAAAGACTACACCTTAGCTGATCATTGCAATGCTTTTGAGGTCATAGCTTTGCTGTACTGAGCAACAGGAAAGCTAATGCAGCTAACTCAGAACAGTGAGATATTTGCACAATATGCCCTAACCAACTATCCAGTTACTGAGGAGGGAAGTATATATATGAATATCAACTGGTGCTAATAAAGGAAACTCTAGACGATGGTAGAGCAGTGGATGTGGTCT
>NW_010309741.1:0-4064 GCF_000700745.2 Antrostomus carolinensis | reverse complement strand
GTCCCTTCCAGCTCACACCATTCTGTGATTCAGACCTGCTCTGCAGCCGTGACCCCGTGTGCAGTGTCTGGCCCGGGTGACTCTGAACACCAAAATTACTCGGGACTGAAAACTGCAGATATGCCCAGGGGGAGCAGATTTCACACCTTTGCAGCCAGTTTTGTTACAGATGATGTTTTTAACTTCCTTGGTATTTGTCTGTGTCTTTCTCTGCTGTCAGTCGATGCTTCGAGGCCGAGGAGGCTGCTACAAGCACACGTTTTATGGAATTGAGAGCCACCGCTGCATGGAGGCCACGCCGAGCCTGGCCTGTGCAAACAAGTGTGTCTTTTGCTGGAGGTAAAACACTGATGCAGTTTTACTTTGGGGTGGGGGCTCTCTTTTACTCTGTCCCTGTCCTGTTCCTCAAACCCAGGGCAGTGGTACTCGTGTGCCCTTTTCACTTGGGAACTGAGGGAAGAAGCATGTGGAAGGGAGCAGTGGTGTTTGGTGTTCCCCCTTTCTTACCTCTACTCCTCCCCTTTTGAGAGCCACAGAACTTGTGGGTCAGGGTTGGCAGGAGGTGAGCTGGGTGGGTGGGCTCCACAGCTCAGAGGTTGGAGAGGATCTGAGGGCTCCCCAGTGCTACCTCCTCTAGAACTTTTTCCTTTGCACCAAGTCTTGGTCCCTGGCAGGTCCTGACTAGGTGGAGATCAGTAGAAGGAGGAATCAGGGTGGCAGGAGATGGACAACCTCTTCATCTACTGCCCTGTGAGTCCCACCACCACCTGCGCTGAGCACTTGGCAGAGGTTTGGTTCCATCTGGAGATCATTGTCTGGGATTCCTCATGGCTGCTGGTGCTCTGGAGAACATGAGGCTGTCTCATGTTGTGCAAAGCCACCAAGGTGCTAAGCAACGTGTTTATCTTGGTTCTGAAACGGGGCCATTTTTCTTCTTTAAAGTACCTTCACCCCCACCAACTCAACTGCATCCTGTGAGTGAAAAGTGATGAGTTAGTAACTGTTGCCTTGCTAAAAGAGTAGCTAATAAATGATTTTCCATTTTAGTCAGTAAAATGACCTCTTTTCTCAGAGAAATTACTTTCTTGTTAATTCTCTAAAGGAAATGAGCTCTGCCTGGGTCGGAGCTGTGAGCTGCTCTAGCGCTGCTCGCTCACCCAGACGCCTGGATTGCTGAGGGAGGGTTTTGCTCAGCTGGGGGAATGCAGGATGGGATCGGTGAGAGAGACCGAGAGGCTCAGCAGAAATAAAAGCAGTGATGTGAAGGTGTTCTGAGAGGGAGAGACATGCTCTGTCCAACTCCCTGAAAGAAGGGTGGAGAGAGGTGGGGATGGGTCTGTCCAACCAAGGAACAAGGGACAGGACAAGAGGAAATGGGCTCCAGTTGCACCCAGGGCAGTTGAGATGGGATGTGAGGAAGAATTTCTTTGCTGAAAGGGTTCTGAGGCATTGGAAGGGGTTGCCCAGGGCAGTGGTGGAGTCCCCATCCCTGGAGGGATTGAAGAGTCGTGTAGACATAGTGCTGAGGGACATGGGTTAGTCATAGGGGACTTCATCATAGAATCATAGACTGGTTTGGATTGGAAGGGACCTTAAAGATCATCCAGTCCCAACCCCCCTGCCATCAGCAGGGACACCTTCCACTAGATCAGGTTGCTCAAAGCCTCATCCAGCCTGGCCTTCAACACTTCCAGGGAGGGGGCATCCACAACTTCCTTGGGCAACCTGGGACACTGTCTCACAACCCCCACAGTGAAGAACTTCTTCCTAATATCTCATCTAAACCTCCCCTCTTTCAGTTTAAACGCATTTCCCCTTGTCTTGTCATTAGACTTGTCAGTGTTGGGTTCATGATTGGACTCAATGATCTTAAAGGACTTTTCCAATCAAGACAACTCTGTGGGATTCTGTGTGTGAGGTTATTCTTTGACCTCTTTTGTCTCCTGCCTTGCTAGCTAATTCAAACCATGGGTGCTGCCCTTCCTTCAATATTTGTTCCTACCCCAGGAGGCTGGCTGCCAATGACACCCATTCCATCCCTCAACCTGCGTGTCCAACATCCCAATATATCCATGCAAAACCAGCCAAATTCCTCTGAGTACCACTTTGTCTTTCGTAGTCTCCAAGTTTTAATAATGCAAATATTTCATGAGGATATTTAAATGCCAGCATTGATGCAAAAGGCCTGCTAGACTTTTGAAGGCACTTTGAAGCTCTCTCCCATGTTAGTGTTAAGTATAAACGTTAGACACTGGTCATCCTGTTAAGTTTGCATTTGGGAGTCTATTCTAAAATGTTAATTGGTGCTCTTGATGAGCTTTCATCATATCCTGGCTTGAAAGGACACCGCAAATGGCATGTTTAATGTGCAAGTTTTACTGCTTTTCTTCAGAGTCATCTAATAACTAGGAAGAAAAATGTCCTGCTCATTCCTTCTCTCCGATGTATCAGCTATAGCCATGGTGCATTTCATTCTGCAGTGGTGACTGTGCTGGTAGGAAGAAGATTGCCACCCATATTATCCCTCTGTCCCTACACAGAAGGTAGATAAATGCTAAATAAAAAGCAATAACATCACCAGAATGAGACATTTTGCTCCTGGTATTGCACTCCAGACCATTTAACACTGTTCCCCTTCAAAATGCCCCAAACTGGTATTTCTTAGCAGCAGCAGCAGCAGCAGCAGCCTGTGTCTGGAGCGTGGGACTGAATCAGGGAAGTCAAACAAGTGGAAATTGAGAAGTGCAGTTAATTGGGATTAATTGCCCTGTGTGATACCTTCCATGTGCCTCTAATTCCTCATCCTGTAGCTGTCATTTGTCACTTTTTAAAGAGGAATCCTGGGAACAGGAGCCCTGATGATAACGAATGCTGGAATGCTTGTTTTCCTGATGGTAACAACTTGAATGCAGGGAAACAGCTTTTCAGGGGACTGTGCTGAAAAATGTTCTCATTTATGTAGCTTCTGTGGGTGAAGGAGGTTGCAGTTGTTGGACTTTCCCATATGGGTTGCAGCTGTCTGTCTTTTTCTCCAACCTCTACTGGGTTGGAAGGCTTAAAGCTCAGTTTGAGGCTCACTTTATTGTACCCTTAAGCCTGGCATAAAACAGAACTGCAAGCAGCTTTTTGTGCTTTGGTTGCTTTTTTAGACCCTGTGTTTGGGCTGCTCCAGCCTTTGTGTGGCTGTGAGCTCTTAACCAAGTCAGGTTAATTTGGTGTAGGAAGAGAAAACTTCATACCTGCTCTCCTCCCTTCCAGTTGCATATCAGCACACTTCACAAACCCTGCAGCCAGGAGTATCTGTATATCTATATATCTATATATCTGTATATCTATATATTTAAATGTTATTTTAAACCCACCATCCCTTGCAGATTCTTAAGCACATGAGACTAAGTGGAGAATCACAGGCACCGGTGGCTGGGTAGGACAAGCACGTTACCTTCTTATTAGCAGTTGCCATCTGTGCTGTTGGAGACATATGAAGGGATGGTTTTGATCTACTGTTGGCAAAATGTTTTTAATGCAGGTTTTACGCCTCGCTGGTCTCCTGGTGCAGCTCTGCACACTGAGTTGCAGATAAGACTGCTGTGAGTCTTTTTTTCTTGTCTTTTTTTTTTTCCTTGATCTCTTCTTCAGGATTTTGACATTTGTAGAGTCTGCCAACGTTTCCAACTGCACAACCACTGCAGCTCTCCCAGGATTGCTGAGGAAAAGGCTGAGGAGCCTGTTTGTTTTCTCTTCCTCTCTTTGGCAGGAGATGCTGTAGTTCAGCCACTTTCCCTGGGAATTGGATGTCATCGTAGTTGGCTGGTTGTGACTGACACATTTTTGGCCCTGAACCAGGAATCCTGGGTGGAGCCAGCATCCAAACACACTCAGAAAGTTAGGCTTTTTGTAAAAGATGCAGCTTGGCTCTGCAATGGAGACTTTCCTTCCCCTCTGTGGTGGTTGCACTGGGCTGGCAGCCAACCCCAGCCACTCGCTCACTGCCCCCACCCAGGGGACAGGGGGAAGAATTGGGGAACAAGGCTAAGGAGACTGGTAGGGTGAGATAAGAACAA
>NW_010309740.1:0-5421 GCF_000700745.2 Antrostomus carolinensis | reverse complement strand
GGGGGGGAAGAGAGAGGGCAGGAAATCTTATCTTAAAAAAGTTATAAAGGATAGATAGATAATACAGAGATGGAAAGAGAGAATTATCTAAAATCTCCCTGTGACTGAAATATCTGCCAAGGCTTACAATACCATTTCTGTGTTTGGGGAAGAGAGGACGTCACTAGACCACTGACAAGCTCATAAAACGCAGCCTGGAAAGACCATGACTGATATTTCCAAGTTGGTACCCATCTATCATGCTTTCAATCTTAATTTCCAATGTCTGGACACCGTATACTACTGGACATTCTTTCAGCAGATGATACTGTGATTTCCTCAGTCAAGCACAACTGCAGTGACATCGCTTTCCTCCTGGTGCTCATACATAGTAACTAATGAGATTCCACTCCTATACTTTTATCAGAGAAAAGCAAAACCTCTAGTCCACTTGCAATCGTAAGGGAATAAAGGATTTATAAAAGATGAAAACGAGACATCCACTGCATAATCACTGTAATTACTAGTATTTGGAACCTCAGTTATAAAAACATATTTGTGCTGTTTTCAAAGTCTGGAAACCACTGAAGCCTGAACAATGCTCTTTCTCCAAGCTCACTCCCTTATTAGAATTGCCTACATGCTGAATCACGTACTTCTTTTGTGACAGAGTACAATTATCTTAATTACAGAGTAGGATGTGGGAGCAAATATCATAGAATCATTTTAGGTTGGAAAAGACCTTTAAGATCATCAAGTTCAACCACAAACCCAACATTGCCAAATCCACCTCTAAACTATATCCCTCAGCACCACATCTACATGTCTTTTAAATACCACCAGGGATGGTGACACAACCACTTCCCTGGGCAGCCTGTTTCAATGCTCGATAACTTCTTTGGTGAAGAATTTTTTCCTAATATCCAATCTAAACGTATCTGAATCTATCGTGCACTTTCCTTATTTCTTAAGTTCAAGTTCTCTAGGGAGTGGTGCTGAGGAGCACAGTCACACTGAATCTACCTATGGGCCAATGAAGAGGAGCTTTCTCAAGGTGACATACCAAAATATACCATTATGCTAGACACTTTCCTTCACAAATGCAGCTTCCATCTCTCCTCATCCTTCATCAAAGCATCCTTGTAATCAGTTTTAATATCCTCTTGAAGTACCTGGAACTATTCAACCTCTGGTCAATTGTTCCACAGCTCAAGCACGTGGTTGATGTCCTGTATCAAATGCTAACAGAGACTCTTGAGGAATATGCTGTAACCAAACAGGCCACGAGAATATCCCTGTCCTCAATCCAGGCCCAAGCCTTAAACTGATGGCTCCCCAGGAATGTCTCACCAGTAGACTTGCAACTATATTAGGAGAGCTGCTTTGTCTTCTTCTTTGATGCTTTGTAGCAGTTTAGCACTCTGGCTATGGGAGATTCTATCCATCACCAATGAATATTTAATTCTTTACCAAAACCTCTCCCTGATGTAACCACCAGCTCTCTTGATTAAGCTCTTCCCTTGAGACACACAGGAATGAGAAATAATGACTAGACCCTGGATCACCTGCACACCTCTAAGAGTGTCCTGGGCATGAATCTTTTGAGAATTTTAGGGTTGAGAAATGTGTTCTTGCAAAATAGGTATATTCATTACAGGAAAACAAATAAACAAACAAACAAAAAGCATAAATATTTTAGATTTGCTCTAAAACAAATTGAGAATAATAAAATAAATCTTGGAAACTTTCTGAGGGAAAAAAAAAAAAAAAGAAAAAACAAACAAACAAACAAGACCAAACCACAGCATTGCCTAGCTCTAATTCAGAGCTCTGTGTCCTGCATATGCTTCTACACCACTTTATTCTATTTTTTTACTTAAAAATTAATCTTTTTTAGCTCAGGATCTGAGATCTAGTATTGTCTTCCTATAAATTATGAACTCAGGCATGCTCCTTCCTTTTCCATTTTAAAAGCCCCTAAAGGCTAATCAGGACATCCTGGGCAGAAAGGTCCATGGGATTGTTGGAAAACATTTCTCTGACTAGAGTATCTCTTTGTGCTGTACCTATCCACAACCGCAGTCTTTGGGAAAGCGGCTGTGCTGTCTGGCATGCTGACCAACAAGAAAGTGCTGTGCACACCTTTTTTAGCTCTGTAAATGACAGATAAATATTAATAATAATGTGGCTTAACAGATGTTTTTTATCTTTAACTACCCTGCTTCCATGCAGTAAATTGCAAGACCATAAAAACGATTGGAGTGAAGAGAAATTTTAAAGAGGCATTATCGATTAATATTTCGGCACGAAGAGCTGAGTAATTCTTGGCAAAACATCTTACTGAATTTATTCACTTTAAATTGCATTCAGTGCTAGTAAAAGGTGAACAACTGACAGCACCAGAGAAAAAACTTCTGAGAGGCCTATCTCTGCTAGAAAAATGGTGTGTACCTCATGTGGTTTAGCAATCCAAAGTGAAAGGGAAGGCATGGAAGTTTACAGGTTTTAGTCTATCTAGAAGGCCATAATAAAACCAAGATTCCCTTGTAATCACCCACAGATGACCATTCTGATAAGTCTTTTTTTTTTTTTTTTTTTTTTTGTGGTTGAGTGAAGAATTTGCTCCTTTTAATAAGAAAGTAATTAATGAAAGTAGGCACAGAACTAGCAGAGTGGGCAGGGGCAGTACAAGCTCCTGAAAACACACTTTTCCATAACACACTTCCATTTTCATACAGAAAATGACAGTTTGATCTGTCATTGCCAAGGGAAATCATTAAGAGTGATGGTTTTTTATCACCATGGACCTCTGCTTTCAGACACATAGTTTTCTCCCCAAGTTTCCAAAAGACCTGTTCCGGTGTCTCACCACCCTCACAGGAAAGAATTTCTTCCTAATATCTCATATAAATCTCCCCTCTTCCAGTTTAAAGCCATTATCCCTCATTCTGTCACTACCTGCCCTTATAACATGTTCCTCCCCAGCCTTCCTGGAGCCCCTTCAGGTACTGGAAGGTCACTAGAAGGTCTCCCCAGAGCCTTCTCTTCTCCAGGCTGAACAGTCACAACTCTCTCAGCCTGTCCTCACAGCAGAGCTGCTCCAGCCCTTGGATCATCCTCGTGGCCTCCTCTGGACTCACTCCAGTAGGTCCATGTCCTTCTGATGTTGGTGGCCCCAGAACTGGAGGCAGCACTGCAGGTGGGGTCTCAGGAGAGCAGAGCAGAGGGGCAGAAACCCCTCCCTTGACCTGCTGCCCACGCTGCTCTGGATGCAGCCCAGGACATGGTTATTGGCCTCTGGGCTGCAAGCACACATCACTGACTCATGTTGAGCTTCTCATCCACCAGCACCCCAAGTCCTTCTCCTCAGAGCTGCTCTCAATCCAATCTCCACCCAGCCTGTATTTTTGCTCAAGGTTGCCCTGACTCAGGTGCAGGACCTTGCACTTGGCCTTGTTGAACTTCATGAGGTTTGGAATCCATTCCATTAGCTCCTTCCTTCCTAAAAATGCACTTGCCAATTTACAAGAAACAACATTTGGCATAATATTAGTCTATTCTATGTATTTTGAACTAAATTACCACTGCAAAATAGGACACACAAGGTTTCTAAACAGGGATAAAAAATGGAAAAAACAACAACTTTTGGATGAGTGCATGAAGGGTATCTCGGGGAAGAGGCATGGAAGAGTGGAAGAGATACCACCCATCTCTCACAGAAGCTGCCAGGTGGTGCATAAACAGAACTAATAAGCCCTTCCATATAAGCATGTGTTTCTATGCATGTCCATGTGCCATATAAGTTCCTGTATTTCTACATAATACTGTATCATACCATGGGTTTGTTTTCCTTATGACATGCTCTCGTAAGGCCCCACCTGGAATACTGTGTCCAGTTCTGGAACCCCCATCACAAGAGAGACCTGGAGCAGCTAGAACAAGTCCAAAGGAGGGCCACTTGGATGATCCGAGGGCTGGAGCACCTCTCCTATGAAGACAGGCTGAAAGAGTTGGGGCTGGTACGCCTGGAGAAGAGAAGGCTCCGGGGAAACCTTATAGCGGCCTCCCAGTACCTGAAGGGGCTACAAGAAAGCTGGGGAAGGACTTTTCATAAGGGCAGTTAATGACAAAACAAGGGGAAATGGCTTTAAACTGAAAGAGGAGAGGTTTAGATTAGATATTAGGAAGAAGTTTTTCACTGTGAGGGTGGTCAGACACTGGAACAGGTTGCCCGTGGAAGTTGTGGATGCCCCCTCCCTGGAAGTGTTTAAGGCCAGGCTGGATGAGGCTTTGAGCAACCTGGTCTAGTGGAAGGTGTCCCTGCTGATGGCAGGGGGATTGGAACTAGATGATCTTTAAGGTCCTTTCCAATCCTAACCATTCTATGATTCTATGATTCTATGCTGGTAAATTGGGAAGATCAGTTGATTACGGAGCTTATAAAGAACTCCTTTAAATACAGTATTTTTTTTTTCTGAAAATGCTCCAAAACCACTTTTTGTAAATATTATATCCAAAGGTATGAGAGGAAAAAAGGCAGAGACCACTGCCTGTCTCACCCCATCCAAATAACAGTTCAGCTGAGCAACCCCTGTGCAAACATTGTCAAATGTTGCACTTGGAAAAAAAAAAACACAATTTGGGAACATGAATGACTGAGAATGGAAATTGCAGGGCTGCCTTGCAAAATAAGTGGAAAACAATGGAGTGAAAAATAAGTAGAGAGAGAGAGAGAGAGAGACCAAGCACAGAGCTAATGATAAGGTGAACTTTTCCAGATGTGAAAATCAATTCTATTCTAAAACTTCCCAGCCTTTTCATTTAAAATGCAATAAAATTCTATTTGTTCCCTGTTCATTTTGTACATAAAATGTCACTAAGCTACTAGCTCTCGGCAACCACACAAAACGTAATAGGTTAGGACTGCAGCCTTAAAATATGTTAAGGTTTTTTAATGAAACCAATTTATATCAGTTTATGCCAGTGAAAGGGCTGAGGCAACTTAATTTAGTTTCATTTTCCACACATTTGTGGCCAAAGCTAGGATTTACTTATTTCTAATTCAGCCCTGCTTCCACATGCCTGCCTAAGCTGTTTCAAACTGATTTAGCTGGTGACCTCTATTAAACAGCCAGGTGTTTGGCTATATTAAATGGATAAACTCGTGGTACCTGCACATCACCATTGCAGCTACTTTCTCATTTGTACAGTTTTTATTTGCATGTGTGCTCAATCAGAGAGCTGAGGACTTTTTGCAAGCAAGGAGAAAAAAAAAATTATATCCATAAAACTGACTATTCTTGTAGCTAAAACCTGGCTGTCTCTCTGTCACTGCTGCATGCAACATCATCATAATCTGAAATTTAAATATATTTATTTATATATTTAAAACAGATTTTCAGGGCTTAATTCTGAAATAACTAAATAACTTTTCTTTTTCTT
>NW_010309739.1:0-5527 GCF_000700745.2 Antrostomus carolinensis | reverse complement strand
TGCTGGATTTCCTTGTGGTCTATACAGGCTCAGTTTGCTGCTACTGTAATTTTAGCAGCTATGTATTATAGGCTGAGCCTAAAATTAGGTGATATACTTTTTCTTTCCTTTAATGAGAGAAGCTGGGCTCAAGTCTAGAGTGAAATTATAAAAAGACTCAGCTATGGTCCAGCATGGCTGTTGTCCTCTGTGGGTCTCATTCCGCAGTAATGCACAGGTGACTGCTGCCTCAGGTGGTATCACCTTCACAGGAGGAAATCCAAGGACAGAACTGACATCTATCCATCAAGTATAACATAAAGATAATTGAATCAGTCACATGATGATGTAACAAAATGGGGTAGCTGACCCATCTCGTAGTGTGGAAGTCATATTCACTACTGAACAGTTTTCCTTGGTGTATGTAGCTGATGTGTGGCTTTTGTCAGTTAATGAAATAAAAGAATGAATGTCCAGATCACTTATTCTGAACAACTGTTTTGGGGGTAAAATGAACTCACCGTTGGAAATAACCTGCAGTAGTAAAGTTTTTTTCTGGCATATTCACAGACTTCTAGTTGGTTAGTGAGGCCTGAATTATAGAACTGTCACACTGTTTCACACACGTTTTTAGGCAACCTTTTGCTTTCAAAACTTTTCTGTTATTATCTTTGATCAGTTTATATGCAGGTAATTGAAATCCCTCATTATGGCTGTCTCCTTATGCTTCATTGTCTCTCAGTTTCACTCGAACAGTGTGCATTCAATAATCTTTTTCTGACCATTTTAGGAAAACTGACCACTGCAATTTGCAGTGTAGTATTTCAGATATAGCTAAGATATGGTTATACAAATACACCATATCTCCAAGAATGTGTCTTTGAAGGCACAATGTGTCTATGCAATATTTTCCCATTTGTTGTCCTTATACAATTCTGCTGCTGTTCTTGTTTGCCCACGAAAGCACTTTAGTGAATTTCTGGTGAATGTTCACAAAGTTGCCCCATATTTGTCTCACTAAAATTCTCCCCTTTTGTTGTGCTTATGAAAATCTTGATGTTCTGTGCCATCTCATGCTGGCATCATTAGTTAGTCCACTCGGCATACCTGTTTTCTTGGAAATGTGTTGGTCATTTTGTCGAACTTAAGGAGATGGAGGTACTTCATCAAGCACCTGGCTTGAAACTTCTTACCAGAGAGTGTTAAAAGCTGTCTGAGCTCTGTTGTACTAAACTCCAGACTCCTCAATATGTGGCATGGCAATATAAATAACAATAACAATGTCTCTTTCTACAAACATGTACATATATGTACAGTTGATATACTCAAGTATTTCAAAGGGGGTTTCTTTTGCCTAATTGCACTCCACTACCAGTTAGTTCCCTTAAGTACAGCCTCAAAATTGTCACAAAGACCTGAGATCAATCCATCATGTCTATTTTAGACATACGTCTCTGGATTATATCATTTGCTTTCAGAAGATATGTCTCTTTCCTTTGACCTTATAAAGAACCTAGACTGGTTTAGACTTAGCATATAAGTTTTTGGTTAGCTCAAGTTATGCAAGAGTAATCCCCTTCTTGCTGTAGAAACTGTATTGATGCTGTTCAGGAAGTTGCCTGAGAGCTCCTTGAAAATATGTGCCAAATATTTTTTCACAGAAACAATGTAAAGCCTGTTGCAATGCCAAAGATTAATTACTACCATAAACAAGCCATATGGGAAATGCACCAGATGATTCTAATGTGCCTTTCTTATTAATGTGATTCTAAAGGGCCAAGGCATATTACTTGCCACAGAGACTGCTTTTAGTTTCAGTCTTGAATACTGGCCGTGGACAGTTGAGGGTTACAAACCCCATGTATATGGCACCAGCATATCCATGGAGAGAGACAGACCTTCAACTGACATAAAGAAACAGAATGCTATGGAAAAAAATAGAAAAATTAAGTTCACCTCATCTTGTGGATCTTCATCATTTCTTAACTAGTCTCATTCTGTCAAGATACCTTTTTTTTCAATTCTGCCAAACCACTTTAACTTTGGACTATATGTGAGCTATAACAGGTTAGAGCTCTAAATGATTATCACTCATAAATGGGAAATTTCTCTTGTGCCACTATGATTATAGCAGATGGCTTTCTAGAGGCATACACAAATTGTAAACATCTTTTAGCCTAATAGAAAAAACAGTTAAATACCACAGATATTCCTCATAAAACTCATGGTATATATTTGTTGGCAGTCACCATGCGTTTCTTCTTGCAAAATAAAATTTGTGAGACTATTAAACTTGGGGAGAAAATAATAGCATTTGGAGGAGCTCTCTATGCCTTAAAAGATCTTAATGTGTGTTCCTCTGGTATTAGTGCTCAGGGCCTTTTTCATGCTCACTCGGAATACAACAATGTAATCTCTCCGAATAAAAAACCCCATGATTTTTGCAACCTCGAATCTATAGCCAGAGCCTCACTGAGAAAAGCGGTGGATTTGCAGTTAACTGAGGTAGTTGGCAGCTCTGTAGTCTCACTTGCAGAGGGCAGCTCAGGCAGGTGGCACAATTAGCAGCTGAAAACAAAAGTACTTTCCTTATCTATTTTCTTCTGTTCCCTTGGATCCAATGCTACTCTAAATTGAATGGATTCTCTACTGCCTTCCTCGTTTGGAAACACACACTTTTGACAAAAATGGACTTGTGAGGCTTCTTCAAGAGCATAAATATTCTTGTTTCTGTCTTTAAAAAATATGTGCACTTCAGTTATAAACAGTGCTTAGAACAATGCTCAGTTTAGTCTTCCCATACATGCTGATGCTTACAGTTTACTTTATATTTCTTGAGATTTCTGTTTATTGCAGATCCGATATTTATTATTGCATTTTGCATATCTCTGTGATTATGTATATAAAAACACACTCTTGTTTTTAAAAAAAAAGACCTATCAAAGCTTTTTTGAAAGGGTTTATTAGGACAAACAATTGTGCAGTAGGAATTAACTTAAATTAATGAATTTGATTGACACTTTTGGGATTAATCTGGTTTTCTCCTGTCAGATGCCTGTGTGTGGCTCCAGTTCAGCAACAACAATAAAATTATGGAAGACATTCTGTAGCCAGGAAAACTAATATTATTCATTAATTAGACAGTAGATAGGAATGGCTTTGCAATCCAGACAAGGCTTTGACCAGAATGGTATATTTTTCTTTAGGTTGCCTTCCTTTTAGATCTAATAAGTGTTTTCATAGCACTTTATTGAAGAGGAAGAGACATGTGGGAGCTGATATATTTTAACTCTGAAGTTTCAGACAGAATTAAGTTGCTAGACAAGTATGCATTTGGAGAACAGTGGAGGTAAGATGGAAGACTTGGGAAGACTTTTAACAAGGGAGTTCAATCAGGTGATGATTTTATGCGTATACTACTTTTTTTGGCTATGTTTCTCATGCATGCAGGTTTTTAACTCACTGTTTTCTCTTTTTCTGTGCAAGCTGAGTGTTGCTGTGTGCATTTGATTTTTTGCTGCCTGGAGCCCTTATGCCATCATTGCCATGTGGGCAGCTTTTGGATCAATAGATGAGATTCCTCCATTAGCCTTTGCTGTGCCAGCTGTCTTTGCGAAGTCCTCCACACTCTATAATCCAGTTATCTATCTCCTCCTGAAGCCCAGTTTCTGAAACACCATCGCCAAAGATTTCATAGTTCTTCAACAGTTATGCATCAGGAATTATTTTTGTGTCAAGGCACTGCAGAACTGCAGATCAACTTTGAACACCAGCCTGAGAGCATGGAAGGGTAAAAATTAATCTAGCTGTAATTCTCTGCCAGTTGTGGAAGAATGTTCTTATTTCCCCTGTGAAAAGTGCAGTGGTACTTTCAAATGCTTTCAAAGCTATCCAAAATGCTGCCAGGAGAGAGAGGCTAAGCGCTGTGGAATGCTCTCCTCAAGAAACAATGTCCTTGGAGAGCAACTTCCAAGCAAAAGTGAGACAGGGCAGTAAGAAGTCAGTAAAGGTGGTTGCGCAGGGAGCAAAAAGCACTGGAGTGGATACCTTGGAAATCACTGTGGAAGCAGTACCTGTGCATTGTACATTTACAGACCTCTAGAGCTGCATGCATTAAGCACTCTGCCAAGAATGTTAGACTGGATTTATGAATGTAATTTTTTCTAAAGAGTCCTTCTACTACCCCATTTTTCTAGACTATTTTCCTGTTTTTTCTTGCACTCTTTGATGAGACACATGCTAGAGGGTGGACATGCTGTAAATGCTGTATGACTCTCACCATGCCAGCTTAAGTACATTGTGCTTACTGTATTCACATCATGAACTGTCAGACAAATCCTCTCTGCATTTTGTAACATCCTTTTACTCTGCTTTCAAGAGAATACACTAATCATTGAGAGGTTTTCCATAAAGTGTTGTTATCCTTTCTAGACTACGTACATTTTATAGTCTGTCTGTTCAAAAAAATAATGTAGAGATTTAAAAGGACAAGCTCATGTTGTTTTAATTGTTATAGCAACTGAAAAGGTAAATATTTCTGGTTACTCAAGATTGTATGTAACTTTTGTTTACATTTTGATGTCATTTGAGAACTTGCCCTAGGAGATTATTATTTATTATTCCCAGTTTCCTCTATAGGACCTTGCAATTAGCATGGTAAAGACCAGAAATACCATTAGAAGCAAGAATATCTGCTGGTGCAAACCACTGAAACCTGTGAAAACTACCCCACGCAAAGATGCCAATCCTCCAGGAATTCTTGAATTTGGCTTACAAGGACAATACTGCAGAGTAAAAATAGGCTCCTTTTTAAAATATGAAGGCATGTTGGAGAAAGGGCTTTTGAAATACTTGCTTCTACTGGTTAGGGAGGATTTGGTTAAACTGCTGCTCTGTTTCACAGCTTGCCAGCAAGACACACCATATCCTCTGCTGCTGCTGTAAGAGCAAGGGCATGCTGGGAGTGCCAGGCTCTCATTTTGGCCAGGCTATAGCAAAAATTACTGTAGCTTTGTTATTAGAAGTTGTTATTATATCTTTGTTTTCCAGCTGGGATCACTTTGGGCAATAAGGCAGACCTCCCCCCCAGGGACTTTGCAGCATGCAAGGACATTTCATCCTACACTCCCTGGAAGACACTACCAAAGCCTTGGGGGAAGTACCTGTACCTTTATAATGATAATGATTCAGCAGCATCACATTTTGTTGCTGTTTCCATGATGCCATGAAGAAAGAGTACCTGACTGCAAAAGGGACTGCTATGTTAGACTCTATGAAAGTGTCTCTTAAGGGATTTTCAGTTGCTATGGAGTCCATTTGGCATATTTACTCAGGGGACAGTTTTCTGTTCTGTTTTTAAACTGCTGTCGCTCCCTGCCCCCAAGCCTCTTTTTATCCTCCATTTTTTTTGTATATGAGCAATAATTAAGTTACATTTAATTGCATTTCCACAGATGCATATATGTTTAATATACATGACCTGATGAAGAATACAAAATATTTAAAGGGCATTACAGTGCTGTGGTCTATCTTGATTTCAGTAAAGCAT
>NW_010309738.1:0-1835 GCF_000700745.2 Antrostomus carolinensis | reverse complement strand
GGGCAGAGTAGGTGGGGAGGAGAACCTCCCTCAACTTGTTGGCCACACTCTTCTCAATGCCCCCCAGGAGACCGTTGACCTTCTTGGCCACAAGGGCACATTGTTGGCTCATGGTCAACTGGTCACCCACCAGCACACCCAGGTCCTTATCTGCAGAGCTGCTTCCCAGCAGGTCACCCCCAACCTGTGCTGGTGCCTGTGGTTGTCCCTCCCCATGTGCAGGACCCTTCACTTGAAGGATTTTCCTCTGAGGGGCTTGGCTCAGCCGTGCAAAGTTTTCTAAACTTCTTCTGTTTGAAGAACCTGGGCATCCTATTGCTGCTGTGTTTGTAGGTCTTTCCAGTTGAGTTCAGATGCCATACTGGGATTTTGGTGTTTTTCTGGCACGTGACAATATGAAATCTAGTGCAAGAGCTTTCCTTGGGGTTGTAAACATCCAGTTTGGTCCTGAGCAGTTGTTTGATCCAACACAAACATCAGGTGGCATTGCTGCATTTCTCCTTCTCATGGGAAGAGTGGTGCAACCTCCTGGTCTTCAGGACAAAGTGGCAAGTGGACATCAGTCCAGTTGGCTTAGAAAATGAGTCTTCATGCTTATGCTTTAAACAACGTCTCTTTGCTCCCAGGTTTGGAAGCTCTGGCCATGGATCAGAAAGGTTATCATCGCCGGGGGAGTTTCCAGAGCAGCACTAGTGATGAAGATATGTTGGAAATAGCAGGAGCATCTCTAGACTTCTCCATGGCAGATGATGACCCACCACTCGACAGGGAGATGGGAGGTAATACCCATACATCTCGCTGCTTTCTGTGTTTCTTAGTGGCTTTTGGTAGGATTTCATGGTCATGTTTTCTGTGTGGATCCCGCTGGCCTCTGCCTGGGGCAGGAATTGTGTTTCCCAACACTGATGTGAATAATTTGCATGAGAGAAGGACAAAAATTCAAAAGAAATCCTTCTGTGTTGCATCCCTGAGTAGATTTCTGCTTCCTCACGTGCCATGTTTGGCTCCCAACGTTACTTTGGGACCGTGTTCCATGCAGGGTAGAAAATCTCCTTAAAATAAAGGGCAGTTGCAAGAAGCAGGTGAGTGATTTTGTTGAGGTGCTCCAGGAACCTGGCAGAGGGGGAAGCTGCTCTCTTCGCGGTCTGTGTGGTTCCTTGGCTGTTAAATGTAGCAAATCCTCTCCCATTTGCTTTGTTTTTAGGGTTTCTGGATGATCCTTTCTGGAATTTTTCCAAAGTAGCTGCTTGTAGGGAAGAGGTGACGGTGCCATGAGGGAGGTGTTGAGTGTGATGGGCAGGGCTGAGAGCACAGAGTGATTCATGAGGGTTTGAGATGAGCAGAGACTCTCCCCTTCCCTTCCTCATCTATCATTTTAAAGGTTGTAGGTTGTGGAGAGAGTCTCAAAACATAATGGAGCAGAGGGGTTTGGTGTTGAGCTTGCACACAACCTGTGGTGCTTGGCTTCCCCTGCCACTGCTTGTCGGTCCAGAGAGCGTCTGTTCCTCCCTCCTCCAGCCTGAGGTTGTGAAATTAATAAAGGAGAGATGAATCTGCATGATTTTGCTGAGTTTTATCACTAGATGAGCAAGTTTTTGTCTTCTGTATATTGTCATAAGTTAGTTTAAAAGCAAAGGTACTTAATTGTGGCCAGCAGACTGTCCAAGTCTCCATGGCTTTCCACAAACCTTCAAAACTCCTCACACAGAGCTTGAAATAATGACTTGTTTGACTTCAAATTGACTTCTGAAGATCCATTAATTATGAGTATGTGCAGAACTAGATACACAGAAATAATGATGTTGTACATAGAATCCCAGACTGGTTTGGGTTGG
>NW_010309737.1:0-2550 GCF_000700745.2 Antrostomus carolinensis | reverse complement strand
TAATAATAATAATAATAATAATAAATTCTTTCAATCTTTTCTCATGCAAAACCAGGCAACAATTTCGCACATTAAATTATTTATGTGGTATCATACTTAGAAGAGTTCTATGTCAGATCATATTGTGGAACTGTTAATAAGTTTCTCATTATGTTTACTCCTCCTGATGATATACAGAAACTCCTACATCACATGATTGGTTTTCCTAAGTTAACATTTTTAGCTCAAGATGTTCAGCTCATGTAAAACAGCAATATTCCATCAGACTTGTTTTAAATAAGTATTTCACCCCGTAATGTGATAAAAGATGAAATATTTCATTACTTTGAAGAGAAGTGTTTAATCAAACAGAAAATAATGAAAAATGATGAAAGTACCTTTCCTTTCCGCACTTCAAAACAGCTGAGCTAATTCCTGTCAACTGAATTAGCCATTCCCTGATTTCATCTACAAATGAATTTTCACTGTGGAATTATCTAAACTTTCAAACAAGAGAAATACAGTCTCTTAAGCATCACATTATAAATAGTTGTGGTCTACCTCCACATTTCTCTCTCAGCCTTCATTCCTAGGCAGCACTGAAGAAGCAGCTACAGTCACATGGTGCATTCAAGGTCATGCTATTCTAATTTACAGAGGTATCATTGATAAATTATGCAGAAACAATGATAATGGAGTCATTAACCTTGTTCCAGCACACTAAAGGTGTTTTATAATTGTAAGGAGAACAAAAGTTACAAAAACATACAAAGATTTTATTGCCCAGCTTTTTCTCTCCTACACACTGCTGCAAAGTACTGTTGGGGAATAGTAATTTGTTAGTGCCACACAGATGCCTGCTGTCTGTGCTTTGTAAGGGGTACAGAGATTAGAATTACACTGAAGGAGGAGTCAGGTGGTAAAATACGCAATCCATTGACCTTTTTTTTAAAAATAGGAAGCTGGATCCAGAAGGCCTCTCCCTTTGGCAAAGTGAAGGATGCTGGAGTGCAAGAAAGATCATTCCAGTCAGGAAGTCTCTCTCAGTCCAAGAATCTATGCAGAACTGTCATTTCCAAACACGCAGTCCTCTGGCCAGTGCTTTGAGGACTCGCATCAAAAGTGTAGTGTGTTAACACAGTGAAGTAAAGCTCCTCAGAGATATATATAAACTCAGCAGAATTTATAAATCATCCTCCAGGTCTCATTCAAGAAACCTGTAGTAATCCACAGACTAAAAGCCTGACTAATGTCCCTAATTCGTGTATAACAGCTATCTTTATTAAGGGTGCACACATTAATGAATCACTGGTGATTGCTTTGACTTAAAGAGAAATATTAGAAAAACAGTGAAGAGGTGGGACAGCGACTGTTTCATGTAGTAAATTAACATAAACTTAAACTGGCATTACTGTAAAATATCTATGGGACTTCAGCAAAGAAAAAAGGTAAGAATTTAAATAACTTAACAATGTGCTCTCGTCCTCTTGACAGTTCCACTGCTGCTTCTTTTTGAATCCCATCACAGCAAGACCACTCACACTAAAATTATTGCTAAAAAGAGGAAACTACTAAGCAGGTTTCCTAGAGTTCAGTTGCCCAGAGATGACACTATACTGCAAGACAGAATCCATTATACTCCTTTGTAATCTTTGCTTATCACCTAAACTGTTGTGTCTCCCTGCACTGCCTGACTGTCAAGGTATGCTCTACAACACATTGCAGAACTTACCCCAAAGGACAAATAGAAAAATCACAATCATAGCTTTATTTAGAGGGTTGACCTTAGGCAGATAACTGAATATATCATGAAATACATTCTGGAGGCCTGAGTGAAAGTCAAATTCTTTCTACTGATTCTGTTGTGCTTGGATAAACTTCTAATTGGCATATCTTTCAAGCATTCAGAAGTATCAGAAATGCCACTTTAAACAATAAACCGCCCATTACAACGAGGAAGTTATCGTACCAAATGTCAGAGGCACTCTCCTCATGTCCTCTGAGCAAAGGCTGACAGCTGTAGTTAGAGAGCACGAGCATCTCTGATGCATGACATCAAACACCTTCCCACCGCAGAACTCCCCAAGTTTTCAGCGGCGGAGCTCCCTGCCCGTCTGAACTGCGGTCTTTAGCAATTCACCGCTGCACCATCCGTGTCCCAGGAGCACCTACAGAGTGGGCTCCCAGGGCGGCCCACAGCTCCCGTGCCTCAGACGTGCTGCTGCCCCGCTCAGCTGCAGTCAGCCCAGCTCAGCAGAGTTTAACGAGGTCACAAACAAACATGTAAACAGCATCTGTGGCATCTCTTCCCTACTGACTTTCCTGGAACTGCATTAACCTATTACAGTACTTCAAAAATAAATAAGAGAACCAGGCAAAAGAGGCAAAAGTAGACCGTTCTCTCCCAAAAGTTTCTTCCTGCCTCTCCCTCCCACTTTTCCGGAGCTCCCCGTTCCCTGGGATGGGGCGATCGCTTTCACCAGGGATCAAATGAATGACTTTTCCGCTCATGACACTGGAGCGATGCTAAAGCCGTCCTTAACGGCACCGGGACCCGGCGCGCAGCAGCAG
>NW_010309736.1:0-9166 GCF_000700745.2 Antrostomus carolinensis | reverse complement strand
GATTCTGTGATTCTGTGATTCTGTGATATGACTTGAAATAATATTTGGTTGCTGTTTAGGTTTACTGAAGCTCCTGGGATTGATCTGAAGAGGCAGCAGTCCTTCCTTAATTCTCAGTGTTTTGGTTTGGTTTGGCTGTTCACTTCCTAGAAACACATCATCAAGTGAAAAGAGTGAGCACATTACGTGTAATGGTGTGAAAGGCTAAGTTGTTGATTTAATGAGATAATGGTGTGGTTGTTTGAATTGCTGAGAAAAACTGAGGAGCTTGCTGAGAAGTGAGAAAAGGTATTTTCTCATTTACAACTTCCTTAATTAGTTCAACCAATAGCTGTTCTTCTGCACTTACTTTGGACTGCACAATAGTTTTGCACTGTCATATTTATTCACCTAAGAAACACCTTGTTTTTTGATTCCTTTGGCATATATCGAGATCTAAGCCTCAAAAGTCATATTCACACATTCATTCATTTTAAGAACAGATGATTTACATGAATTGTTTTAAGTATAATGAAGAACAGAACTACAAACCGCCATATACTGTATCAAAACAGATTTATGTTTATTAAATATTTAGGCCCAGTTTCTATCTTTTCTCTTGTGTGTATAAAAGCTTCTACTAAAAGGATTGAAATCGGGACCTTATATAGTACTTATCTTTGGAAGATGGACAAAAGTTCTATAAGCCTTGTTGAGGAAGTGTGAATGCTCTTCTGTGAAGTATCAGATCTACTTTGGTGATGACAGTGAGAAAGCCTAAAGTGCTGTGAATTGTCATTTGGATGAAACTGCAAAATAAGTCTGTAGCAAAGTGAGAGAATGTGTATAAATCCTGACCTGCAAGCCCCTTCTTGGGTTAGTGAATAGTATTTCTTCCCAGCTGGTATCAGCTACCAGCTTCAGTTAAGGTGTAGCCAGATGTGCTCTTGTAACGCAGTCTATGTGGTTTAGGAAATTATTATCCTGACTTCCATTTATTTCTCTTTTTGATGACAGCTACCATCACATTAATTGAGTGTGTTAAGCCTTTCTTAATACTAGCCTAACAACTTCTACTTTTCATTGCCGTATTCCATCTTCTGACTTAAGCTTCTCCCAGAAAAATCAAAGCAAACCTTGCCAGGAATAAACAGGTCCTCTCAAACACCTCTGTTGACAAAACACCATTTACATGTGGTTGCTCACTGCTATTTGCATAAAAAACTTGATGTGCCCTGCTTAGCAATTTAAGTCCCATATGTATCTATTTTTTCCAACCATGCTTGTGTATAACAAAGAGCTGATGTTTTAAAACTTCTTCAAAATAATAAAAATTCTTGACTTGAATATGATACGGGATCACAACCCCTGGAAGATTCAATGTTCATTTTCGTATTGATCAAATATAACAGTGTGTAGAGCTATACAATGCAGAGTTTATGATGAAGATTCCAGGTGACTTGTTCAAAGTGATCACACAGACAATATCAGAGAAACTGTTATTAGAGTGGCCATAAAAAATTCTGACCAGTAAGTTTATAGACATTTCACACTGTCCTCCACTGCCATGTGGTTATCTAATTAGTAATTTTATTTCTGGTTGGTGAAGAGTTGTGGGTAGCCCTACTGCACCTGCCCTTCCCATTGCCCAGTGAGGATGTTGTGACTTTTCTGAACAGATTTGCCGTCTCATATCACTGATGCAGCTGTGAAAACTGGTCTAGGTAGAAAATAATGCTCTAGTGAAAGAAACAGGCACTAACTCTCAAAAGTACTGAGCAGCTGAAAATCAGGCACAGGTAAGGAATCATGAAAATAAAAATATAAAATATAAACCTTAATCAATTGTCATAGGAAGTGCTTTTTCTGAAAGTGAAAAATGTTGTTGTCGTAGCCCCAGTGTACTGGAATAATGAAACATTTAAAAGCTGCTCTACTGAGACGTGACTTGTGGTATGGAAGCTGGGATTATGCTTTATATTAACTTTATAAGCATATCTTTGATGATCTGCCAGCTACTGAAGCTGTAGGCAACCGAAAGGACACTTCTTGCTGACACTAGAGGCACAGAAGGGTAATTAGCCAAGTGCTGAAAAAATGTAGCTAATAAGATTTTGAAATTTTGCATGCCTGGGGTCAATACAGGTTGTTTTGACCTTCTTCAGAGAGCTAAGAAGACAAAAGGGATTAAAGCTGTGAGGAATGAGAGCACCTGACCAGAGCACACATGAGGATTTGCCTGCCAGTATGTCCCAGGGGACCAAGGAGAATGAACTGTCAGTATCTGGTTTTAAGAAAGGCATTTCTATAAAATACTGGTACTACGCTTTGCATCAGATCTGTCTGGTGGCTGGATACCAATTGGCACTGGAAGAACAGACCAAGGCTGAGCAAGTGTCAGATCTCTTGTAATGGTGATAGCTGCAAATCCCAGTGTAGTTCCAATTTAAAAAGTCCATGATCTGGCAAGAGCAAGTGATGGGGCTCCATCCCTGCACTTTTCCCCAGCAGCAAGGAGGAAGACAACCAGAACCTGGGAAGTGAGTGGGATGTTTTGCACAGGCTACAGAAAGATGCGTAAAAAGACCTATTTTGTCAGCCTGCAGTTAACTTCAATATTGGGTACTTGTGCTACAAAATGACAATGATTTGCTTGAATGTCATGATAAGAATACATTGTAATCATAAAACTGACCATAAAAAACTACTTATGATAAAAAAAACTCTGCAAAAGCGTTAAATGATCACTTACTAGAAAAAAGTGGGACAGCCATAAAGTCAGATGTTGAAAAAGTAGATGCATTTTAAGAAAAAAATATTAGTTTTGGTATCATTTGTTACACAGAGCTTTCAGCCAAAGATAAAGGGTAATTTATCCATAGATAAGTGTACCTTCATAACTCAAGTAGCAAAATCAAAGTGATGAATGTATGCATGAATTCCAAATGCCTTGGTCTCCAAATATTAGGACCTTGAGTAACAGCTGAAAGACATTTTCATTTCATGCAAAAGTGCACTGTTTCAAGAGAGTAGATATTCAGGACACCAGGTACTCTGGTGTCCTGAAAATCTGAAGGGATATAATTTTCAGTCATCAGAAAACTCACATTTGTGGGTTCTGTTTATAAGTTGTTTCCGGTCCTTCGTACTCATTGAGAGTCCTATACAGCACTGAGAACAGCCTGGGACCACTGGCAAATACCTGGTGGTGCCAACAGCTGGAGTAGGCAGAACATGAATTCTTTGAAATGGAAAATCATCCAAAAACATACTTCCTGGATCATGACTCTCCTTTAGTTCCTGGTAGCTAATTAAATATATGCCATCAAAGTGAATTTGTAAAAATAAGTTAAGAATTAATGTTGATGATATGCTTTATCCTTTGCTAATCCTTTCCTCCTTTTCCCGTATGCATCACTGCAGCCTCCTCTTTGCAGGCTTTTGTATCTGTCCCTTACAGACAAGAATGAGCTGGACCAGATATTATTTCCACAATTATTTTTGATACATTACTGTGATATGACAAATATTTGTTGACAGTTTGTGGCAGGTTGCCTGTCTCCTTCAGCTCCATGGACTTCTCATGGAGCTGAAGGAGAAAATCTGGAGATCTAGAAAACTTGACTTCTGTGGAAAGACTGAATAAACTTGGTTAATTTACAGAGAACATTTGGATGGAGACTGTAGCAATCTTTAAGTATATAAAGAGACTCTGCTAAGAGAAGGAACATTTTCTGGTACTGAATTTAAACTGTAGCCACCATGATTCAGTTTAAGAATTGATAAGATTTTTATTAACTATATTTAAGCTCAACAACAAAATACTTAACAGAATTGGAAAAATCTCCATTTTGGGGGGTTTAAGGAGCAGTTTAGACAACAGATTGTCAAGATTTCCGTAGATGATTTGGACTGGGGCAGAGGATGGACTGGGTGACTTCTCAGAGTCATTTTGAGCCCCAAGTTTGTGTGTCTATGATTTTCCTCTGTGATGTCCACTGAGCAGTTAAGTGTTATCAACATTAATTAATGAACGGAAGGACTCAGGGGATGTGGAGATGAAAATCTCATTGGAAGAAGCAGATCAATGTCAGATAAGAACTGTGGTACTCCTGTTCTTATTCATTAATGCCTTCAACTATTAGTGTCATCAATGTGTTGCTTACCATGGTATTAAAAACACTAAAGAAAAATGCTAGAATATTATGGGACAAGGAATAGTTCATGGAAGACCTGCAATTTTCCATTGCTTTACTGCCCGACATCTCACAAAGCAGAGCCTTTAAAATGTAGGAGAAAAAAAAAAAGTTCAGTCATTTTTATAGAAAGAGAAATACATAAGTTATAAGCAAGATTTTTGCTGTTATGTTTACTCAGAGGGATAATATATGGAATAAAGGTTTTCTTCCTCAGGTGATAAGGGATTGACTTGCTTTGTGCCAACTAGTTCTCTCCCCATCTAACAATATAACAAATTTCACAATATTGTCACTATTAAATTCACTGAACTCATTAGAGCCAATGGCTGATTTCAGACCAATGTCATAATTAGAGAACAGCATTATGTTACTGTTTTATTTTAATCTTGTGAAGAGCTGAAGCAAATATATACTCAAGGCTGATTAGGCCTGCAGAATTCTTTAATTAAATGGAGAGTAGAAATGTATATTTTTTGCAATATATTTCAATGAGAACTGTGTGCTCCAATGTGATTTAGATTAAGTATATTTAAAGTGTATCACTATTAATTTTAATAAAGAAAACAGAACAGTCTCTTAGTCATTTGAGCAGTTCATAATTTACAGAAAGGAGGGTACAAATGAAGAAAACAGTGATATCAGAAAGCTGACTCATATCTTTTACACCTATGAGTAAGGAGGCAACAGTCCATTGAACTTGGTGGAAATCTCCAGCAAAAAATTTGTGGAAGACAGAAGAAAATCAGAACTTAACTTCTTTGGGGGTTCCTGTTGACCTGAAAACTTCAGCAGATACTTGTCAGTTTATGCAAATGGTTGTATTCCTTTTCCCAAAAGATCAGTTCATTTATATGGCAAATCTTGTGCTCAACAGACTAAAGGTTTTAAGTTCACTGTGGGTATTAATTATGTACTTACCTATTCACAAATAGTCCATGACAAATTTTAAATTGCTAGGTTACTCTGGGGAAACATGAAATGGTAAAGTTTGCTCCTGGAACCCTGGGGAGTATTTCCGTCTCTTCTACTTGAAATAGCAACATGGTCTGTTCCTGAGAAATGGTAAACACATCTCTGCATTGCTGAACACCCTTTTCTTCTGTCAGCTCTTAGTGGAGCTCTGCACTTCTTGGCAGCCCTGAGTGGAATGGATTTATAAAAAATTGGATTTATCCAAAAGACAGAAAGCTAATGAATCCTGCAGATAACTCCACAGTTCCTGTAGCCTGTGAGTATTGGTATATTGAAAAGTCCAGCTGGGTTTTGTTGATTGAATAAAACATCCCAAAAGTGGAACCTCTGGATTTATTTTCCGTTTGGAAGTAACATGTAACCACAACTTACTCCCTGTGGTGTTTTGAGTTACCTAAAAGACAATATTTTTTAATTATTATTATTTTTTTTTTCCCCTGAAAAGACAACATTGGATACATAAACTGCTGGTATACTGAGTACTTCTA
Organism: Antrostomus carolinensis; assembly: GCF_000700745.2. NCBI lineage: Eukaryota > Metazoa > Chordata > Aves > Caprimulgiformes > Caprimulgidae > Antrostomus > Antrostomus carolinensis. Next base: position 3,528 of record NW_010309736.1, on the reverse strand, counting down.
ACTGTAGCTTTCAGCATGGGCTACCTCTATCAGAAAGCCTTTGTGGTATTATAGAATAACAATCCTTTCAGAATTTTGTAATGGTTGAAGTAATGCAAAAGATTTTGTTATTTGTCATTATAATCCAATACAGTAAACCAGTTACCTTATAGGGATGAGGATGGGAAAGGCTTTTATATGATTACATCATAAGATGATAAATGAGCGCAATTTGTGTTCATTATAAGAACAGCACCCCAAAGAGAATGCTGTTATAAATTTTGTCCTGCCCTCCCTTCCTCCACCACAAAACTAGAATACCAGTTTAGAAATAAGCAAACAGGCTCTGACAACAATCCAGATGGAGAAAAGCAAAACCAGTGAAGATTTGTCTGCATTTTACTCTTGCAAGAGCATTGAGAATTAGAAAAGTAAGAGAGAGTCACAGGAGGACATTTAGGACAAATTCTTAAAATATAATTACCTCTGTTTCTTGAATAAAGAATACTTTTGTTTAGTAAAATATTCATCCTGTGTGTTATGAGTTGTTCCTGAAGTGGAACAAAATTATATTTTGCAAATCAGTCAATTAAAACATTTCATTTGATAAACTGGAACTATTTCAATTTAAACATAAAACCTGGGCATTTTAGTACGTTAATTACAAATTTGGAAGAAAAACAATTGGAAAGCATTATTATTTCTAATTTTTTTTTTAATCCAGAGATGTTAATCTCCCAGAAATTTTAGGCTGGCCGATCTGCATTTTCAAAAGAAAAATCATTTGATGGGTAAGTTTCCAACCCACTCTGTAAATGAATGAGTACTGAGGTTAGCATTTTGCTAATCCTTTCCTCCTTTTCCCATATGCATCACTGCAGCAGCAATAACAGGCTGGAATGAAATCTTATAATACATCTGCTTTCTGTGGCCTTGTAATTGCCAGCTTTTCAGCCATGATGCCTTAGTTTATGTCTAGGTAGTCTGGATTCTAGGATTAAGGTTAGCAGCATTCAGCCTTGAATCTTTGTCTACATTTAAAAATATATTAGCAGATCTGTTTGCTTCTTTCCTCCCTTCTTTTTCTTCTCTCCACCACTGTAATAACCTCTCCATCTTCCCTGTATGACCTATGATATTTAACAAGTTGGGCGTGGAAAAAGCAATGCAAACACTCTTTGTGCTGATGAAGAAAAGATGAAGGGTGAGCTCAAACACCTGTGTCTTCTAAATCCTCGTGAATGTGTGATCTAAAGCTGATTGAAGTCATTATTGGATAGTGAGTTACCTGTGCAAGTAAAAGGAAGGAGTGTGAGTTGGGTCAGCACTTTTGTTGAATAGTCATCGTTAATTCTCAAGGGTCTTGTGATACACTTAAAACCCTCTTATCGAAGGATTTTCTTCTAAATTGCAGAGCTTAAAAATAGGACTGAGAGACTCTATGGAGAGAGGAAATCACAACGGTTCAGAGCATCTGGCAGAGCTTTTGGGATAAGGCAGTTCTGGGAATAACAGGGACATTTCCTTATACTTCATGATCAGCAGCCAAGCATGCAAAGAAATTTAACTCCGACTCCTGTCTGGAGATGGTGTGAGAGGAAAAGCCCAGAAATATCTCTCTGCCATGAGTACCTGGGCTCAGGGAAGAGTATGCAACAGGGCGGTTTAGTAATGCTGACTGAGTATTGAAGGAAGATCTGGCATAAGACATCAGAATAACAAGAAGTGAAAGAGCTCTAGGGTCCAGGCAGGCTTGTGGCTGCTGATGTCCTATCAAGAGAGGATGTAGAAAAGTAAAATTAAAATATTTCTCTATGGAAACCAGGCAGCGGTCTTGTCTCCGCTCTTCTGCTCTGGGACTCTGACTGCCCTGTATCTGAGATGGGGGAGGGAGAGGGCAGCAGGCTGAAGGGACTTGCAGCTACTGGGTGTTCACATCAGCAGGTGGGCATCTCAGGAGTAGCAGAGCAAAAGGATAACCTGGATAGCGGGGTTTATTTAAGTACTGATGAGATTAGAGCTTTTACTCTTGATTAACACACACTCACTTTCTTCTCCTGCCCAACATTAATGCTCCCATGGTCTCTTTTTCCCTTTCCCATAAGAAGGTTGCTGCTGGTCCAGGAAGGTTGAACAGAGAGTCATGTTGGTTCATGTTGTACCACTGCTTATAGCAACCAGTTTTGGGCATCACTGGACAAAGACCTTGGTCAGTGCCTGACATTTCTCTCTATGCATCTCTCCAGTCTCAGGCACTTCTACACTTCTAGGATCTCTCTGCCAGTCAGGAGCTTCCTCTTCCCAAGACCACTCTTTCTGAGACCACTTCTTCAGGCTCCCCTTCTTGGGCCCTGGCTTTCCCAATCTGAATACTATGTATGCAGAAGACTCCTGATTAGTGTTTTTGTCTCGTGTCTCTCTATTAATTGAAGAGTGTGGGATGTGTTACTTTTTTAGTCCAGGTATTATCAAAATCTACAACCAGCCCATTTCAGTAGCAAGTAGTAGGCCTGAGCACACAGAAGTTCAGCTGTGGACATACACCCACTCCCACGCGTACACTCAATAATCTTCTGCCTGTCAGCATTCACAATTTAAGCTGTTTTTCACCTATGAAACCAAGGTTTGGAGGTTTTGAATACTAGTGTTGATATGTATGACTGAATATGGAGGATAGAAAAACATTGCTACAGCTTTCCAAAATCACATATCTTATTAATATTGAAATCTTGCTTCATTTCCTGAGTGATATCTAGATGATGACTATTCAGAAGAAAAATGAGATTTTTGGAAAAAAAGTCACTGGTAATAGTTTTGATTTTATTGATTGTTGGAGAGACTGGAGATCCCAGATATGCTTTCTATAGAAACTACAATAGCACAATGTTTTGCGTGTCCGCAGCAAGGTGCTGGTGGGTGGGGGGAATGGGGAGCTGCAGGGGCAACCTCTGTGAGGAGAGGCTGGGGCTGCCCTGTCCCAGACACAGCTAGTGCCAGATGGATCCAAACAACCCACCACAGGGCACGGCCCAGACCCTCAGCCAAGTTGGTGGTACCTCTCAGAAAACGTAGTTAAGAAAGTTAAAATGCTGGACAGGAAGAGAAGGAGAGGAAAAAAGTGCAAGAAACAGCCCATCTGACACTAAGGCCAGAGAAGAAGGAGGGAGGAGCTGTGCTCTCGGTGCTGAAACAGAGACTTCCCTGCAGCCCTTGAGGAGGAGCATGGTGAAGCAGGTTTTTTCCCTGCAGCACATGGAGGACCATGGTGGAGTGGGTATCCACACTGCAGCCCATGGATGACCTCAAGCTAGAGCATGTGGATGCTTCCTGAAGGAAGTTGCAGCCCATGGAGAACCTATGTCAGCACATAGGGGAAAAGTGTGAAGAGGAAGGAGTGTTAGAGAGAATTGACCTCTGCACTGACCACAATTCCCATTCCCTATCCCCCTGTGCTGCTCATGGAAGAGGGGCTAGGAGTGGAGGCGTGAAGTTGAGCCTGGGAAAGGCAGGAAGAAATATGATCACAGAATCACAGAATGAATCACAGAA
>NW_010309735.1:8608-13528 GCF_000700745.2 Antrostomus carolinensis | reverse complement strand
TCAGGGCTGCTCTCCAGCCATTCGCCACCCAACCTGTGGGGTTGCCCTGACCCAGGTGCAGGACCTTGCATTTAGCCTTGTTAAACTCCATGAGGTTAGCACAGGCCCCAGCTCTCAAGCCTGTCAAGGTCCCTCTGGATGCCATCCCATCCCTCCAGTGTGTCAACTGCACCACACAGCTTGGTGTCCTCAGCAAACTTGCTGAGGTACCTCCACTCCCTCGCACACACTAGGATGTAAGGGAGTCAAAGCAGCTTGTGAGGCTAATCCCTATTTACCTCCTTGGTGAACAGACTTTTAAAAATGACACTGTTCGCATGCTTAAAGCTCCAAATTTGACTTTCCTTGACAGCAGCCATCCCAGGAATCCCAATGAGGTTTATTTTTGGCAGTTGAGCCTTCACAGAATAAGCTTCGCTGTGTCTATGGTTTTCAGAGCACCAGTGAAATTCTCTAGCTGAGTAAAACTGGGGACCTGAGGATTTCTGTACGGTACCAGTAACGTATCCTCAGCTTCACTCCCAGGTTAGACCCAGAGGGCAAAATCTAATTAGTTAAAATCTCTCTTTTCTTTCTCTCTTCCCTCACATCACCATCCATAAGATTTTTAGTAGATACTACAGGTATCTGAAAACATCTTGCGTTCGTCTTCATTCTAGCATCTCGTGTGTGATAACGTGCAGTTCACACTGTCCACTTCAATAATTCGGTTTTATGGAAGGAAGCATCTATTTGCTTTTTGGCAATTAGCCAGTCACAGGGAACGACAGTCAGCAAGAGCCAGAAATACAAACAGGGTAAATTGCTTTATGATTAAATAATATGGCTTTTAAAAATGTGGCTATAAAGGAAACCTTTGGTAATTAAAGGTGGAGTCAGAGCTGATGAATTCAAGTGCCACAGTAGACAGATAACTTCTAAATATTACTTTTTTAAAAAACTGCAGCTGAAACGAAGCTACAGGCCTTGTGCTAAAAACACATATGTTGAATTTAAGCACAGAAAAAGTCTTGCCACATAAAACCAGCAAAACATTTTGCGTTAAGCACATGTAGAACTGCTTGTGCAACTGAAAGCCAAATTAAAATTGAGTGAGGATGAGCTGAGACGCAGAGCGCTGTGCCAGCCGAGCCTCCGGCTGGCTTCACCCTACATTCACCCCAAAACCTCCCTGTTCCCCCAAGACCCTTTGCTCCTTTCTTTTTATCCTGTGCATGGAGACTCCCTGTGCCCGCACTGAGGAAAGCCCACCTTCCCCACAGAGCCCAGGCACTGTCACTGGCACCGCTCACGTCCCGAGGCTGCTGCTCATGGTGAGGGTGTGACCCAGCACCAGGCGAGTCCTCAGCCCCTTGGGGAGCTGCTGGCGCTGCACCCGCTCAGCACCTGGCACCCAAATCACCCAGCTTGGGAAGGATTTCTTATAAAGTGCCCTAGGAGGTAATTACACCCATTTGCAGAAGTATGAATACTGCAGATCGAAGGTTGGAAAATAGATGTTTGGGAATTCTCCCGGATCTTTATCTGGCGTGCTGCCTCACTAATGGCATCCAACTAAACCTCCTGGCTTTGAGAATGGGGAGGACCAGGAAGCCACAGAGTGGGGATCTTTATTTTTTATTTTCATTACATTATAGAGCCACAGGACATTGTGAGTTGGAAGGGACCCACAAAGATCATTGGGTCCAACTGCTCTCCCTGCACAGGACAATCCCAAGATTCAGACCATGTGTCTGAGGTCTGATCATTTTTTTAAGTTAACTACTTAAAGCTTGGTGCTCAGAGGCAGGCTCAGATTTATCTCATCTTACCAAGAAGGGGAACACCCTGGCCCAAGACTAACACTAAGCTTTCTTCTATACTGAATAGAAATGACAGGTACCTAGAACACCACCATACTTTAAAGAACCAAGAAAGTATAATCCATACTTTAAAGAACCAAATATACGTCCTCATTCACTTAGTGGCTTTGATCTGGTGATTTCATTTAGGCAGATAAAACTGAATTAGATTTCAGTTTTAAAATCTTGGTTTTCAAATACTGACATTACATTCTGAGAGGGGATAAAGCAGAATCCATGGCCAGCAAAGGTGCATCCCACCCGGCTGCATACACACGCCCTGGAGAGCATCATCGTGCTCATCACTTCGGAAAAAGGACAGGGCTGAAGAGACCCAGGTGAGCTCTCTACAGCGCTACAGGCCACATCTCCAACACATTTAAATATTCCCGTATTAGGCTTAGATCTCCAGTAAGAGGACTGGAAAAATAAACTCATCTTTTTGATGCAAGAGCAGGGCTGGGTCCTGTCTGGTGGGACAGAAGCCCAGTGATGGTGGCAGTGGGGATAGGGACATGAGAACTCTCTGGCTGGGGTCAGATCTCAGCCCTGGCACACGGTTCTGCAGGTGTCTGAAGGCAGAATTTCCACTGCCACAAACCACCTACCACTTCTAATGTATTTTAAAATAAGTTAGGAATTAAGTCTTAGGTGTTTACAGCATGTTTTGCTTTGGCTTACCTTTCCAAGCCCTCTTCCTCATAAGTTTTTCCTTTTTTTGCCATCACACAGGTTTTTTAATCCTACCATTCAAGGTTCCATTTTTCCCTTTTCCTTTTCATGCCATTGAGGTGCACAGTGTCTATGTCAGATCTTGTTCATTAATGTACCGAGGCATCTTATTTTGTATTACTTCCATATCTCGATGTTATCTAAAGCTTTTTATATAAGTAAGAGAGAAATTACAAGGTTTATAATTTCTCTCATACATGTAACAAAAATGATAAAGCATGAAATTGCCAAGCTGTGACTGATTTTGTATAAAAGTTCAACAACTTCCAGTAAGCTCCAGCAGACATGCAGTTGGGTTTGGTCTGTGCCTTTGGGTCTGGGTCTGTGTGCACTTCTGCATGTACATGTATATCATTATAAACTTCTACAGGTATTTTATACATGTCAAATACATCACACTTGGGTAAAAAGCAACATTAAAACACCAGGTAAAATTCTTCTGAGAGGGTGCAGCATGTCTGCAGTAGATTTGGAATGACACTGGAATTTTGTAAAACACCAGACAGCTCTTTAACAGGTCCTGTTTGGCCGAGCAGATGAAAGGAGGGATTCAGTTTACCTGCATCTGCAAATCCGAGCTTGGAGGAATAAACACTCAGCAAGAAACTTCTGATTCTTTGTGCACTTGCCTAGGGCAAAAGTTCAGCAGCCCTAGCTTTACTCCTGGGCTTTCGAATATGTCTTGCTTTTGACCAGGCTACAGATAGAGCAGCTCTAAATTGCTAGTTGGGCCTCCCTGGAGAGTATGAGCAACCTGGCTCCTGGCAGCATCTGAGCACCACATCGTGCTCTTGAACTCATGGGAAACGCAGAAAGCTCAGCACCTCTCCGGATCTGACAAGATCAGACCAAAGCCACTCAAAGAAGAACAGCAATTTAGGTATCAGACAGATAAAACAATGCATAATCAGCCTGGCAAATGTGTAAGTAATGACGATGGAGCTGTACTGCTGCTGACGTCCTACTGAAGACCAAATGAAACTAAATCTTTCCAGTCAGTAATCATTCACCCAATATCTTCTATGCTGCTGGTGTCAGACAATTACAAATGCTTTGGTGGTGCCAGGATCCCCATCCCAGATGTCCAGGACACCATGAGGTCAACCCTGCGTCTGTGGCAAGGTTATAGCAGCCCAACGCCGCCCGTTCCTGGACTTGTCAGCAGCATTAACGAGGCCTTGCAGCTTGCCACAAACTGATGGTTGCCAAAGTCAGCTGTGGAGTTAAAAGAAACGTTCCCACTGGGGCATTTGTCCACGAAGCCAGATCCCTCTCCCAAAGCCAGACTGCAGAGAATACAACATCCCTGTCGTATTGCCCCAGCATATCCTGTGGCTGGCAAGCCCTGCCCTCTCCCCAGCTCCTTTCCAACTGCCTTAAGTGTCCGAGTCTCTCAGTTTAAGTTTCTCTGCCGTTCATCTCTACAGCACACTAAGCAATGGTGAGCCTTTAAAAAAACCTTTTTTTTTTTAAAGTGTAAATTTAAAGGTATATAAAGTATTTGTGCCACTCTATCTAATGTTTAACTGGCCACATTGCACAGCAACGAAGGTAACTCAGTCTTGAGGCTGGTTTTAACACCAGACAGCACGGCTGATGTTTTCACATCAATTCTTATCACACACACCCCCAACGTGTCTCTGCTCATTTGGCTGATCTTCACCTGCAGAGAGCACGGGGTGGGATCAGAAGGCATTGCACCACCTGGGCCAAGATGAGATGCTGTTCGAAGCGCTGGCCGTGCTTACATATCAAAGAGGCACCAGCGGAAGCGTCTGGCATGTTGCTTCCCAGAATGCTGGTTTACAGAATCCCAGTGTTGCCTGGACTGGAAAAGCCCTTTAAGATCATCGAGTCCAACCATGAACCCAACACTGACAAGTCCCCGACTAACCCATGTCCTTCAGCACTATGTCTACAAGACTCTTCAATCCCTCCAGGGATGGGGACTCCACCACTGCCCTGGGCAACCCCTTCCAATGCCTCAGAACCCTTTCAACAAAGAAATTCTTCCTCACATCCCATCTCAACTGCCCTTGGTGCAACTTCAGGCCATTTCCTCTTGTCCTGTCACTTGGTCCTTGGTTGAACAGACCCATCCCCACCTCTCTCCACCTCCTTTCAGGGACTTGGACAGAGCCAGAAGGTCTCCCCTCAGCCTCCTTTTCTCCAGGCTCAACAACCCCAGTTCCCTCAGCCGGGAACTCAGCACACTTGTGCTCCAGACCTTTCCCAAACCTGAACCCAGCACTCGAGCTGCAGCCTCACCAATGCCCAGCACAGGGGGAAGAGAACTTCCCTGGTCCTACTGGCCACACCAGTGCTCATCTAGGTCAGGCTGCCTTTG
>NW_010309735.1:423-8449 GCF_000700745.2 Antrostomus carolinensis | reverse complement strand
ATGGATCCAGCCTGTCCAGATCCCTCTGCAGAGCCTCCCGACCCTCCAGTAGATCAACACTCCCACCCAGCTGGGTGTCCTCTGCAAACTGTCTGAGGGTGCCCTTGATCCCCTTGTCCAGATCATTGATCAAGATGTTAAACAGGAGTGACCCCAGTACTGAGCTCTGGGGAACACCACTGGTGACCGGCTCCAGCTGGATTGGACTCCATTCCCCACCACTCTTTGGGCCCAGCCATCCAACCAGTTTTTTAGGTTCAGGATTCCCAGCCAAGCTGCCACCTCACATCCTATAACACCTTTGCGGTGGTCACTTCCCAGCGCTGCAGTCAAGGAGCCTCAGAGGGCTGGAAGACCTGCCCAGAACCATCAGCACTAGTTAAGTTGCACCTCATTGGAAATCCATCCTTATTTCAATGTATGCACGTATAAACCTTCTCAGAAAGTTTCCAGCACATACTCTAGTACGGTAAATATCTTTCAGAAGCTGTGAATTTCACTAAATCATTTTTACTGTCCTAGTTGTGAATGAAGCATAAATACTGTATGCAAGAGACGCGGCCGGCGTTCCACGGGCACGTACTGCGCGCCAAGCTGTGTGGGCCTGCGCGGCCGGACATCGGCTCTGCCTGTGTTTTGGGAAGAGTTTTCATCCCTCAGCTAGTTTTAGTGAAATAAGGGAACTCAAATCATATAAAGACAAGTTGTTATCTCCTTTATTTCAGAGCAAGTCTGGAAGCCACGTGAGCTCACGAAAGCTACGTGGTGTATGAGAATGGCAAGGAGATCAATTAGGGAGCCTGATGGAAAAGCAAATTCCCCTTATGCCAGCCTTGCATATAGACTGTAGGTCTATAAATTTCCTTGAAAAAATAATATAATTGAGAAACTCTGGTACTGCTTTTTTATGTTACTGCATTGCCTAAGAGCCGTAGTTATGAACTTAGGTACTGGATGACTAAAATAAAAAGACAGTCCCTGCCTTACAGTTGCACATTACATCTACTAAAGACATTCATTGCCCAGCTGAATCCAGGCTAATGCATCGCATTTATTTCCTAAAAGCGTTCACTGGAGAAATAAAAGAGCAAACAAAATAAACCCTAATGTTACACACAAATTAAATACACACCGTCCTTTACTACTTGCTATTTTCCACCTTCACTATTCATAAAAAGCAAGCGAGAGAGCCAGAAGTTTCTTTACTGATAATGATGAGTGAAAGCTGGATTCTTAACTCCGTGATCCTTTAGAAATTGCCGGTGTCTATTATACAGTGAGAGTCAGCACCTCAGTCTGTTAAACTGTCACACCTCTTGTTCAGGTTTCTCCTGTGATAATCTCCTCCCTGCTCAACTCCAGATAACACAATGCATCTCCTCTTCTACCCTCTGAGCTTATTTGCAGACGTAGCCACCCATAAGAAGCTTTAAATATGTATTACACTACAGTAAAAACCCCTGTGGCCCACCAAGTAGTGGGCTGGAAAACCAGTTTAGATTCGCAAAGAAGCTGGTATTAAAATCCTCGAGGACTTAGCAGTTCAGGCTGTCATGCATTTTAAGACCTGTGAATAATAAAGGAGCGCTGGTAATTTTACTAAAAAATGAAATCCCACCATTTCTGCAGAATAAACAAAAACAAAACAATGCATTAGCTATGCAATACTTCTCAGCACCACAGTTTGAATGCGTCATTAAAGACAGATTTTACCCATGAAAAATGTTTTTTAAAAGTAATAAATACACAAAACTTTACATATACTTTTCATTTCCTTCCTACATGCTCTCTGCGGGAGGTGGACGCAGATTAAGTTGGTATAGCCAATTCTGCCAGCTCCGGGAAGCTGGAGCCCCATTTCTAACAGCTCACATATTGTATATTGTGCTATCTAAACTAAATCCTACCTGCAAGTGTAAAATTTAGGAGTATAAATCTATGATGTGTCACAGATTTTTAGAAATTAAAATAAGAAAAGAAGAGCTAGAATGTAATCGCACTGTTGGTACATCAAGTTCACATTCATACTTCCAGGTCCTAAGACACACAGTAAGAAAAATTCCTTTGTTTTCCCCTCCCTTAAAAGAGCTGTTTTATTACAAAATTCAGCTGGATTCTTCTATGCTCAAATCTGAGCAAAAAATGGCTTTATTAGTAGCCAGCACTATGAAAGCACAGCACAGCACTATGAAAGTTAACATGCAAATTACTGTGGATAACATCTCTGCTGGCACAATCTTGACAAAGCAGTGGCATCTTGTCCCTGTTCCAGTTCATGGAAATATCGCCATCCATTTGAGGAAGGAACAAACCACTTCTCTGTATCCTGACTACCAGTATCATGATGCTCTAAGGAAGGCAAAACAAACCCCTGTCATCCAAATTAAACCTGAAGGGCGGGGAGGTACCCACAAACATCAGAATCCTGAAGCATGATATTAAAACAGTGGAAACACAGAGCAACAGCTACAGTCAACAAGGTATGACCAAGCCTCCTTCCAGCCTCCTCCAATGCCAAACCCACAGTGCCTACAGCTTCTTAGTGCTTTTCATTTTATCTTGAGAAAATACTAAAAAAATAATGGTATTGAGCCTCCTCTCTGGTATAGTGCTTTAAATTGGGATGGCATCGCACTGGTGTAAATGAGAAGACAGCTAGACATTACAGGCCTAACGTTAAACCGGGCACTGCATCCAAAAAATACTACTACATTAATTCACAGAACGCATACATGGCAGACATTATTCAGGTCATGGCAACAGTCTCAGCCTTGAAAAGACATAAAATGACAGAGGACAGCTGCAAAATATCCATCCACCACACACAGCCACCGACTTCCCTGGCATTGCACTGGGATGAATCCGACCCAGCTGGTGCTGTGCCGAGAGTTGTCAATTAAGTCTTGTAGATCAGTCACCGAATTCTCAGAAACACACAACTCCAGCAAAGGATACCGCAAGGTTACCAATAAAAGACAAGTCCTAAGGGTAATATTCAAGAGCAGTTCCTCGGTTGGTAGCCGCTTCCTGCTGCAGAATGTCACTCTCACAGAAAGTCACGATGCCTTGATAGGCTTCACAATTCCCCATCAGTTCTCCAGCTGCTTGGCTAATCAGATATTATTACCTCCTTTGTGTTTTCTTTCCCAACCCTCTCTCTCTTTCCCTGGCAAGGTTGCTGTAAAAGGACTCAGTAATGATTCCTATCTAAATATTTCACTTGTAATACAAAGGTCTCTACTTTGCATACGGTGAAACTTTTGTTGCTTTGTCTTCTGACAAAAAGCTCCCCAGGCTCCTGGGAATAAATACTGATAATTGTACCCAGCCTCAATGGAGCGTGGTGTATATTAAACCACACAAAATTGGATCCAAATGCAGTAATCCTTGAGGATGTGACTTCAGCACACCCAAGCCCTGAAGAAACAGGTCTGGGAAACTCCATTTCAGGCTTGAGGTTACACCAGAAGATCTTTCTGTGTCACATGGACACCCTGGAACCAGAAGCCTGGTGCTGTGCTTCCTGGTCATGTGGGGTCACCTCTTCATTGGAGATCCCCCCTTGCTGCAAGCCGAGGCGTAAAAGGAACATTCCACACAGCTTTTTAAAAAGCTTGGCACTGGCCTGCATCTTCTACAGACATTAACAGGCACAATTGCCATTAAATTCCTTGGGAGAAGATGCAGGTCAGTGCTAAAACCTTTAGAAAAATCTCACCTTTTGACTCAAACTCCTGCTTGCCATGCATACAGAACACCAAGATTTCAACTTTCTTTGAGTTAAAGGAGATTAAACTTCAGATTTCCAAAGTCAGGCAAATTGTTACGACTCATTTTTTCCCCCAGTTCCCTAACAAGACAGACCTGGTGCCTTTAAAGTCTTCTGCAAAGGAAAGATCCCCAAGGCTTTGAACCTCCGCTCCCATGTTTGAAGAGCATCTTTACCACCAAACAACCACCCCTTGTCGAGCAGACATTCAACTCTGCGTTAACATTTAAAATAGTCCCTCGAGCAAGGGCTTGACTAATCACTGCAGTGCACTGTGCTCTGTATGGGGACAGAAGCAAACAGCCAATGCCCCGTTACGTCCATGCAGCTCTGCTCCGTGGCGCTGAGACACGAACAAAGGCAGCCTTTTCTCAGCAGGACGTGTTAGCTCAGGCACGCTGCCACGGCTTCCCAGCTTCTGCAGGTAACTGGATGCAGTGTAGACAAGCCTAATGTGGTTTCATATGGAAATGAGTGGTAAATTATTAATATTAATAACATCTATAAACAACTGGTGACAACTTCAAGTGGCTTATTGTGTCGTACGTACAAGGCATCTGTTCATTATCATTTACAAGACACTCCTGATATACACGGCAATTTACCCAAGGATCTGTGCAGACACATTCCACTCTGAATTTCAGCATTAAACACCAAGGTGCTAACAACATCCGAGAGGTCCGGATGCACCCCAGTGCGGGCGTCCTTCACCGACGAACGGCGCCAGCGTGGATGAGCTGCTCCGTGTGGTTCACCTACGTAGGGATCTTGCCAATCTATAAGGTCGCAGCGATTGCATCAGTGGAAATTTGTCTAATTCAGAGAGGGCCTGATTCTCACTGGAAACCAGACGCCTGAAAGCTACTACATGTCTAGTGATGGTTTAAGGCCCAAAGGAAACTTCCTACAGCACAGCAACTAACCCATGAGAAAAGGTTGTGAGAGGGGAAAGAGAAATGGAGGTGTAAGCACAGGATTCTGAAAAGCACCACTATAAGTTTATTATGTCAAAGACAGAGTAAGCCGTGATGTTACAATTTTTCTGTCAAGGACAGTGATAAAAAACCTATCCTCACTCTGAGCTCTGGGATTTACAGCATAGGTTTCCAACCTCCAGAGGCTAATTATTTCAAGTCATCCTGCAGTGCACCCTGGGCAATGCTTTATGAAGTTAGCTTCATGTGGTTGAACACCCGTTACTTCATTGGCCTCTTGCTGTCATGATGCAAAGATGGACTAGTACTTCATGTAGCAATTTTTAAATAGAAGTGGATGATTTTTCAAGTAATTATTAGCAAAAACGTCAAACAGAAAGGCAGAGGCTGGCTATCCTACTGAGAGGAACCACTGAGGCAGAAAATATGTGCCAGAGTATATAGTCGGCGCTGTGCTGAGCTTGCTGTCAGACAATGTGCTTTATCAAACTGGAAACACAATACCAGGCTGCTTAGAAAACCCTCCTTTAATGAGGTGGCCTGAGCCGCCATGCTCTGCTGTATTCAAATAAACACTGTAGCTTTTCAGCAACTGATTTTCATCTCATTTCCTGATCTGAGAAGGGCCCGGGAAACCTAACACTTTCCAAAAAATTGTTTTTTAATTGTTGTTGGCAACCTCATCTACTACCTTCAAAGGACAAGTTAATGGTATCTAACCAGATAACAGCAATAGCACAGTGCGCGGGGGAGGGAGCTGCTCCTCTCTCTCTTTCACAACGGCCGATTCTCAAATTACCAGATGTTTTCTTCATCTTTTGGAAAAGGAAAAAAAAAAAATAAACCTCAAGACCTTCATTGAAAGAAGGCTGCTGAATTACAAAACTCGGCCTGCAGATCAGCGCCGTGGTAGGGGAACAACTCTGAAGTGAAGCATTGCAAGGGCCATCTACAGCGTGCAGACTCCCTCCCCTTCATCCGAACACACGCTCCCAGGAGCTATGAGCAATACCCACACCGGACATTACTTCATTGAATTGCACACAGACAAAAAGAATGAGCTTTTGAGGTTAAAACACCAGTATACAGCTATGGAACAATCTTCTATGGATTTCTGTGGTGTTATTAAACCCACCTAAGATGCAATCCCCCTATGTGTAAATGGAGAAAACAGTTAATCCTTCCCTTCCTTCTGCTGTCTCATCTTCCCAGTTAACTTTGCAAGCATTTTTGGAGATGTACTAATCATTTTTATGTGTTTAATAATGATACCTGAAGACTATCGCACATAAATGACCAATAATGACAGTGCTTTTACCAGATGGTCAACGAACTTTGGTCATATCTCATCTTTCTGTAATTAGCTTCTGTATCGGGCTGCGTAGAAAACCTAAAACAGAAACCTGCCCAGTCATCGGGGAAGTTAAGACAAAGGTCAAGCCATGTGACAAAACCCAACCCAAGCAGATTTAGGAATAAAGATAACAGATTTTTTTTTTTTTATAAAAGGCTGCATGAAATAGGGGAAAACCACCTCAACCCCACATCCACCTGCAATAGAGCTTATTGCGCACACCTCCAGAGACAGGCAAGCCAAGGGTGCAGCCACCCGCACGCCCCAGCGATCCAGCTGCGCTATGCCAGGGGTTTTGGAGTAACCCTGCATTTCAGTCGGGTCAGACTGAGTGTTCCAAACACCCCTGTATCTGCAGGAACGTCTGAGCTACAAGCTGTACTACCATCCAGCTGCTCAGCTCATTAACAGTATCCTCTTTGAAGCTACATCCAATTTTAGCAACTGAAATGCTATAGGTGGCTTAGGCTTGTAAACAGACAGCAGAGCCAGGCCTTTAATGACTGCCCAGCTCATGACACAGTGAAGGGACTCTTGGTGCCACTGAACGCACGGCATTGCATAACTTACTGCTAAACTGCTGTATCTAAAGTGCCAGAAAAAGCTGTGGGCACACACTCCTTTTTTCTAAAGAGCAGCTGATTTTGATTCAGCAAAAGTCTGCTCCCAACTTGACCTGAGCTACACCAAAGTCATTCCAACTGAAACACAAGTGTCCATAAAGGCAGCACTGTCTTAACAACTTGACTTCAGCTTACTCTTTAACTTTAGTCCTAAATCAAGCCTTAAGATGTTTTTATTGTTGATCTTCTCATACCTTCATAGCTAATTTTTAAAACACAGATTTGCAAGGGACTAGAGCTATTTAAAAGACGGGTAGATGAGGTGCTCAGTGGTTTAGTAGTAGACAGATACGGTTGGACTTGATGATTTCAAAGGTCTTTTCCAACCAAACAATTCTATGATTCTGTGACTGTCCATCTGCAGGAAGAGCATCCGGGTACCTCCACAGCTCCTGGACTTCAATGTCTCAGAGGAAAAGCAGATGCTAGCCCAAATGTTTCCAAGGATTTGGTTTATGATCCATTATAAGTTTGGCCCTCAAAAATCATCTCAGGATGCGTTGTGCCTGGCTGGAAACGTCCTTCTGGGAAGGAGACATACATTTTTGAAAATAGTTTGACTAACCTGGAGAAGATTTTAGAAAACACCACCTGGTCTCTCTCTCTCTTGTCTGGAGCAGGCGCCAGGCACGGCACAAACACAGGGAGAGGCAAAACCTGTCCTGGTCTTTCAACTGACAGGTTCCCTCAAGGCAAAATTTCAAGAGAGATACCATGAAAATGCATGACTTCAGGTAGGAGTTGCCAACTCAGTGCATGCATGAGCATGTGGGACAGGGCCTTTTAGAGCCAGCATCTCCTGCCCGCCACAGGCTCCTTGCTTGTGCAACTACCCTCTGGTCTGGGAAAGAAAGTCCACCTGAAGCACAGCCTGAAGCACAGCAAGAATTGGGCAAAGCAGGCAAGCAAAGAGCTACTGGTAACTTATGATTGAGCATCAATTTTTCAAAAGCCCATAAACAATTCAAACATCCAACATTTTATTGAAGCCAGTGGGACCAGGTACTTAGGTTGGTCACAGCATGTTGCTGCCAAAGTGACTGCAAATCAACTTGGCATAGTTTTCTGGGGCAACTGATTGACATGGACACAAACCCCAAGTTTTACTCTAGGGATATACATGAGTTTTCTGGGGGTTGGGGAGAAGCCAAAAAACCAAGTTTCCTTCCCAAATGTGATGGTTCATTAGAAAAAAAAAAGTGAAAACCAGACAAGGCTTTGGCCCTTCAAGTCATTACATTTTTTAAATAAAAATGACAAGAAATGAGTGTTCTCATTGTCAGCTAACCAGGTCCCCAAGCAGTGGAGGGTGCCCAGCACTTGTAATCTTGATCCATTTAAAGTC
>NW_010309735.1:0-382 GCF_000700745.2 Antrostomus carolinensis | reverse complement strand
GCACTTCCAGCTGTTTATATGACACAAAACACTTTCTGGATGCAAGCCTCAGACCTCTCACACCTCATGTATTGAAGAATTAACCTGAGGAGGAAACTGTCAGACAAGTCTGACTCAAATTCCACCCCAATTTCAGCAAGGCACAGAATGAGCTAACACCTTTGTGCAGAGTGGCAAATTAATATCTTACAATTGGAATGATCCGCAGTAATCTGCATCCAAGACCTTTGTCACGGACCACGACTGTTGTAACTGCGCGTCAAAAAAGCACAACAATGGGAGGACTGGCTCTGAGAGCACATGGGGCCACTGGCTGAGCTGTGTTTACAGAATCACAGAATGTTGGGGATTGCAAAGGACCTCGAAAGATCATCCAGTCCAA
>NW_010309734.1:0-8825 GCF_000700745.2 Antrostomus carolinensis | reverse complement strand
GGTTTACAGTTCCCTGAAAAAGGCGTTCCCAGAAAGCAGACATGGAGGCGCAGATGTCGCTTCGTCGCAAGCCTGTGCTTGTGTACCCTCCCAGAGAGTGGGGCCTTTATTTTCAGTCGGTGCTTCAAACTGATGCTGTTTCTCTGGCTGCGAAGGCTTGGGTGTCGCTGGGTGCTGAACCATTGCAGGGCTGCTGGAGGTTTGTGTTTGTCGGTTTGGCAAGTGCCCAATTGAAGAAGGAAGATTTACCTGGGCAAACATTGACAGGCAGTTTTTTTTACAAACAGCTCTGGCAGCAGGGCTTTTATGAACAGGCAGACTTTGGATACTTGTAGCAGCTTGTTTGGGGGATAATTGTCAGGGAAGTAGTTGATTTTTTACCATTCCTGCATAGCTCAAATGACGCGCGCCAAAGGCTGACTGGTGTTCATGTGAGTAATTCCTGTGTGACTCCCAACCACCTTTGATTTAACTGCAATTTCACGTGCAGCCTGACTTCTACTAGAAATAAAAGGCATCACCACAGTGGGTGAGAATTGAGTTGTTCCCTCTATTTCAAGAACATGTTTCCCGAAACCCTGTGATTTAGAAAGGTGTATGAGACCTGTGAGGGTGGACGCAGGCTCCATCCCATCTATGTTGCTGGTCTCTAAACTGGCTTACACACAGATGGCGTGAGTTTTCCTTGAGATATTTGTACTGCTGGAGACATCGGAGGTGGTTGTCAGTGCTCCCCTGACCTTACTGGCAGCCCCTCAGGTTGTGATCCTTCTGGACTCTCTAAAGTTTCTTTGCTGCGATGTGCATGTCACTCATTGCATTGCCCCACTGATCACGTAAGAAGTCCAGGGAGTGAACTCTGAACTTGCCACCTGCGTTATTGATATCTTAAGTTAGGTGAGATAATTTTCCCTGTAATTCCCACACCCTTCTTGATTCCTGTGGACGTGTTGCCCATGGGGAGAGTCACTGTGACTTCAGTAGCTGACCTGTGTTATGTGAAAGTGTGTTGGCTTCATTTTTGTTGACTTTCCTCTTGATCTTAGGCTGTTGCTACAGGTTGCTATTTGCTGCCCCTTGAGGATTTGTTGTTTTTTAAGCATGTACCATATCCTCTCTTTATATCTCTCCTTTCACAGAAAACATTTGCTGCATTTCCTTCACATCCTCTGTTACAGCAGTTGCTGTCTCTGAACTCAGTGAACAATGGACAGCCGCCAGCAGAACATGTGTCCTGAAATATTCTGGGGTCTTCCAGTTTGGTCACTTCCAGTTTTCTAGAAATGAGGCTGGAGGATTCACTTTCTACCAAGATGTCTGTTTTTCAGCACAGCTGGTATTGAAAAAAAAGAAGTGTTTTTGTTGTTTTGTTTTGTTTTGTTTTTTTTCTGGGCTGAGGAGTGCTACATGCACATTTTCAGCTAGAGGTTGGCTTGCTTTATCTCTCACCATGGACTGTTCTGTTCAGTCCCTTTGAGGTGGCTGAGATGGTCTGTACCTCTGATACATAACCAGACTGCAGATTTATTAGACGTATTCTGCAAAAGTGGATATATCTAAATCAACTTCCTTTAAAAACTAAAGCTCTGGTCTCTGTCCTTAGCAGGACAAAACAAACACTCCATGTAGAAAAAATTGCAGATACAGTTCTGAGCATTGAAAATTTCAGGAGGTTGAGTTGTACTTTGATTTGCACTCCAGTCAACAGAATTTGGGCCATCCTGCCTGGTTACAGCACTGATTATTCAGCAGGTATTTTAACAGAACAGCGCTTTTGAGAACATGTTTCCAGAATTTCTCTTTTTGTGATGTTTAGACTGGTGAATTACAAAGTACGAGTTGAGGAATATGCTGGGATGGACAAACTATTTGATTAGCTAAAATGCAAAGCAGTGCTTCCCAGAAGCAGGCAGGGATACCCTGCTTTCTCTGCAGTAGGGCAGCAGAAAATCTGTTCGTTGTTTTATAGCAGCTTCTAATACATGGATTACAGCTATAAAACGATTGCTCATCTCTCAAATCCAATTTCTTGCTAACTGAAGATGCTCTTGCAAAGAGAAATAGTCAACCATGGGCTCACTAGTGTCTGTGCACCAATTTTTTGAAGGGAACTGCGTGAATAGGAGGTCAGCTCAAAGGTCTTGTGTCCAGTTTTGGGCTGTGGGTAAAGGGGTCTAAGGTGCAGGAAAATTTGAGCCACAAATGGATTATGAAGAGTTTGTTTTTAGGACTGACTGCTTTGGTGGGGCTTTTCTTAGAGACACGATCCTAGAGGTGAGTGGTGGGTGGGTATTGCACCATCTTGATATTGTAAAACCCAACAAAATTATTCCTTTGTCTTTTGAGGCAGCTGAGGGAGGACCAGTGAAGGCGAAAGGCCTGCAGACCTTTTGAGTGGAAGGGTGACCTGGGGCCAAGTGACTACTTTTATGATTCTGGTTTTATCATTCATCCCATAAAGAGGTGTCATGCCAATTACAAAAGTATATGACTAAATGTGATTTATAGTAATGTTTACAATTGATTTAGAGACTGAGTTATTATTATGTCATAAAACTATTCCCTGTTATTTATGATAATAATATAAACACTGCAATATTAACACCTTATAGACATAGGTGGTTCAGAATCTTCCTGGTTACAGAAGGGGAATTCTTTTGTCAACCAGTGGAATGAAGGATTCAACTGAAACTTGAGGCTGTTCCAGAGCAGGAAAGTTTGGTATGTGGCTCTTGTCTGGGCAGGGAAAGGGAAATTACTGTGCTCACTCGTAAGGGATGCCCACGTTACTCCACTGTGCAAGCAAAATGAGGTGAGCTTAGGGAGGAAGTGTGGACTGCATGTTTATATATGCTCATTGCACAACAATGTCTTATTGAGCAGAGAGAACCAGAAAACTGATCTATTTATGGATTTACCTGAGCTAACCTGGGTCGACTTTCCATGAGGTGTTCCCATTGCTATGCACAAGCACCTGAATGCTTTTTTTTTTCTTTTTTGCCCATAGGAAAACCGTCCAATCCCGGAACCAGGTCCCAATGGTAGGTCTAGAGATGACTGCTTCTGTCTGCTTTCTTTTCTCATCTCTTTCTTTTCTCATTCTCTTTTGTCGCTCCTTGGTATTAGAGAGATAAAATATTTCTGAGAAAGTATAAAATAGTCTAAAAAAGACTAAATTACTGAAACAGTTAATGTTGCATTTCTGCATGAAGAGAAGAGCTGGAGCAGTTATATCTGTTTTGTTTTTTTTTTCTTCCTGTTTCATCAGTTCATGTAATTCACATTAAACAACTCCTGGGAAATGTCAGATGATCTTATTAAAGAACTAAATATTAATAAGCTAGGCATATGGGCTGATAGAAATTTGATTCACAAAATCTCCAGGGCTGAAATCATAGCTTAGGGAGAAGGAAAAATGAAATGGAATTGCTTTTTTTATTCTTGCTCCAGGAACAGTCACGCCTCTCTTAGATTGTGTTAGCTTTTGTTGACAGGGGTCTTACCGTATTTTAATGATTGTAAATCACAGAATCACAGAATGGGTAGGGATTGGAAGGGATGTCAGGAGATCATCTAGTCCAACCCCCCTGCCAAAGCAGGTTCCCCACAGCAGGTTGCACAGGAAAGCATCCAGGTGAGTTTGGAACATCTCCAGAGATGGAGACTCCACAACCTCTCTGGGCAGCCTGTCCCACAGCTCCAACACCCTCATAGTAAAGAAGTTTTTCCTTGTCTGGAACTTCCCGTGTTCCAGTTTGTGCCCATTGCCCCTTGTCCTGTCACTGGGCACCACCAAAAAGAGCCCGGCCCCATCCATTTGGCCCCCACATTTCAGATATTTATAGACATTGATCAGATCCCCTCTCAGTCTGCTCTTCTCCAGGCTGAAGAGTCCCAGCTCTCTCAGCCTTTTCTCATAAGGGAGATGCTCCAAGCCCCTCATCATCTTTGTGGCCCCTCCTCTGGACTCTCTCCAGAAGATCCCTGTCCCTCTTGAACTGGGGAGCCCAGAACTGAACGCAGGACTCCAGATGTCACCTCACCAGGGCAGAGTAGAGGGAGAGGAGAACCTCCCTCGACCTGCTGGCCACACTCTTCTGAATGCACCCCAGGATACTGTTGGCCTTCCTGGCCACAGGGCACACTGCTGGCTCATGGCCAGCCTGCTGTCCACCAGAACACCCAGGTCCTTTTCCTCAGAGCTCCTCTAGAGCAGGTCAGCCCCTAACCTGTACTGGTGCAGGCGGTTATTCCTCCCCAGGTGAAGGACTCTGCACTTGCTCTTGTTGAACCTCATCAGGTTCCTTTCCGCCCAACTCTCCAGCATGTCCAGGTCTCTCTGAATGGCCGCACAGCCTTCTGGTGTATCAGCCTCTCCTCCCAACTTCGTATCATCATCAAACTTGCTGAGGGTGGATGCTATCCCTACATCCAGGTCACTGATGAAGATGTTAAACAAGACCGGACCCAGTACTGACCCCTGGGGAACACCACGGTTACAGGCCTCCAGCTAGATTCTGCGCCACTGATCACCACCTTCTGAGCTCTGCCAGTCAGCCAATTCTCAATCCACCTCACTGTCCACTCGTCTATCCCATACCTTCTAAGCTTTGCTACAAGGATGTTGTGGGATACGGTATCAAAAGCCTTGCTGAAATCAGGTAGACAACATCTAAATCCTCATATAGTTCTGTATTTCAGCAGGTGCTTCATGACTAGGTCATCTTTGACATCCATCCTAATGTGTGCACATGCAGTTCTGGTACATTTATTTAATGCAAGTAAATTTGGATGTTTCATTGCTGGCTTGGCCTTTGTTGTGGGGCACAGCAACAGCACACGTGTCGCTCTCCCAGTGCCCGAGAAGGTACATTTTTCAGTGGGGAACCTTTCTTCCTTTTCTGGCAGAGGTCCTCCTGCGGATGCATTCTGTTGGGATCTGTGGGTCTGACGTTCACTACTGGCAGCATGGTCGAATTGGGGATTTTGTTGTGAAGGACCCCATGGTGTTGGGACATGAAGCTTCCGGGACTGTCATCAAAGTGGGATCAGGAGTGACGCATCTGAAACCAGGTAAGGGGAATCAAAACAGTCTTTTTATGTCTTTTCCTGATAATCAGTTTCT
This sequence comes from Antrostomus carolinensis, assembly GCF_000700745.2. Classification (NCBI taxonomy): domain Eukaryota; kingdom Metazoa; phylum Chordata; class Aves; order Caprimulgiformes; family Caprimulgidae; genus Antrostomus; species Antrostomus carolinensis. Next base: position 3,700 of record NW_010309734.1, on the reverse strand, counting down.
GAGAATGTGTTGATAACAGGTTGTGCTTTTTTGTTAGGTAGATTTACCTGACCTTATAAGCTGTGAATTGCAGTGTGACCTTCTCCTTCCAAGAGTGTCACTGTGCTGCTATGAATCACCCAGCTTGGCCACTATAGTTTGTAGTATTTCTTAGGTATGCTTTGTCCTGGGATATCTTGAGCTTCAGAAACCATGTGCATTGCTCTTGCCAACAACCTGCTGTTAATGTTTCTTCTCTGTGTGTGTTCTTGAAGGAGCAAATGGCCTCCTGCAGTGGAGAGAGGTCACTGGAGCAAATGTACCAGGCCCTGTGGTGTGACCTCTACACTCATGAATGTTCTAGAAAATGGGCTGAGCAGTGAATTTTGCAAAGTTTGCTGATTATAGCAACTTAGTCAGGGTGGAGAGGACACAGGAGAGCTAGCAAGAATTACAGAGAGACCTTAAGGGTGCCTGGGCAATAAGGTGCAGGTGAAATTCAATGCAGATAAACATAAAGTGGTATCCACAAGAGAAGAAACAAAACCAGCTTCCTATCTAAAATGATGGGCGGACCATCACTGCTGAAGAGTGAAACCTTTGACTCTGACGCAGTGCGTGGTAACGTTGGCTCAGTAATGGTGAAAAGGCAAATCAGTGTTAGGAAAGGGACAGACTCTCAATCAGTGGACATCATTGCACATCTGGAGCTCTGCGTGCAGTTCTGGTCTCCTTCTTTCCAAAGGGAAATAAAAGACGTGAAAAAGTTTCAGAGGAGGACAAGAAGATGAGGAGATATGGGGCAGCATCTCTATGATGAATGACTAAGTTAGAAACCTGAGTTAGGAACTGGAGAGACAACTAAAGGATGTGTGACACAGATCTGAAAGCTCATGGAGGGCAGGGAGAAGGCACGTAAAGGTTGCCTATTCTCTAGTTCCTCCAGTACAAGGGCAAGGGACAGAGGGAGCCAAGTGTAGCATTCACCTAAGATGTAGCAGACCTGCAGGCCTCCTTGGCAAAGGATGACGTGGATGCTAAAAGTTTACACGGTGGAAGGTGGAGGAGAGATTGTCAAGGGTTACTGAATACAAAGAAACCACATACAGCTTGGAAGGCTCTACAGCTGAATATAATGGGAGACAGGGAGAACATTCAGAATGTGCTTGTCCTGCTGCTCTCACCCCCAGACATCCCCTGTTGGCCTTATCAGAGGTGGTGTGGTGGGCTAGATGACTCTTTACTTCAATCCATCCTCCTGCTTGTCACTGTGTCTGACTGAAAGCCTGTTGGTGGAGTGCTTCACTGCGAGATTTGGCTTTGATTGGCTTCCTCAGCCAAATAAAATGGACTGGCTTGTGTCCCTTACGTGCTTGCAAGTTGTACTGTGGTCACACAGTTGGTTTATTTAGTCCATCCTGCCTCACAATTGCAATGAAATAATTACTCTGTCCTGTAGCGTGTGTCCTTCCAGTACTCTGGGCTACTTCATTGTAATGTCTCTGTTCCCCAGTAAGTCCTGCCTGACTCCTGGGTGTGTTTCCACACCTTAAGCTTCCTTCCCAAGACACAACCCTTTCCAGCTGGCAACGTGGTGGCCAGCAGAGCTTGCGTACTTTGTCCTAATTATTTCCTCTTCCAATTACTACAGATTCTGAAAAAAATCTGGTCACCTTGTGATTGCTGGGGGTGAGGGCTGCCTTGTTGTGTGCTGAGGTTGAGTGCAAGGCAACTGGAGAGGGGTTTGTATGTCACTGAGCTTCCATCTGCTCTGTCTGTACCACTGGCTCTTTTCAAGTAACTGTGAAGATCTTGGTGATGAGGCCACCATGAAGGAAGTGTTAGGAGCTTGCCTGGTGTGCGCAGCATGATCTTTCTCAGATGACCCTCATGCTTCTCTTGTGCCAGGGTTTCATGCTATCTTACATGGGTGCTACTTGACACCTACACGCCCACCTTCTTCCCAGGTAATGCAGTCTGCTTTCACCCCGGCAGGTGATCGAGTGGCCATTGAGCCTGGCGTCCCAAGAGAAGTAGATGAGTTCTGCAAAACGGGCCGCTATAACCTGTCTCCAACCATCTTCTTCTGTGCGACGCCGCCAGATGATGGGAACTTGTGTCGCTACTACAAGCACAGTGCCAGCTACTGCTACAAGTTAGTCGGTGCTCCCTCTGCAGAGAAATAAGTACTCCCTGGGGGTGGTTAGCTGAAGCAATCACTTCTTGGCCCTTTTGATTGTTGCATTGAGCACTCTTTGTTTGAACACAACAGGTTTTATTGCTTTCTGATCCATAAATAACATGTTTAAGGCTTGGATGGCAGCCACTTTGCAAAGGATTTGTCAGGCAGGTGTAGTTTATTCCCTCTGGTGCCAGACATAAACAAACATTTATTGCGTGTTTCCTGGAATGTCACCATTGTTTTACCCTTTAGTTATTTTCCTTGTCCCATTTTCTCTCTGCTCTTGGTTTCTTTTCTGCTGTCTTTTTACATCCTTGCCTTCTCAGGACGGTGCCTGAAGGTCTTTGTCTGATTCTTTGAGCTGACCTAGCTTTACTGCTGCTTTTCAGGAAACACCGCATTGACTGCTGACACCTCGTTCTGTCATTTGAAACAAAGCCTGACTTAGAGCAGAACAGGAACAGAAAGTGGCATCCCTGCTAAGCTGCTTTTTGGTGTGGTGCTGAGTGGCCTCACTAAGCTGTCAGCATTACATTTCTGTTTTCATATCCAGTTCAGCAAACTTGAATATGTTCTTAATTGTTGTAGGACTGACACATTTGCTTAAAAGCAAGTCTGTGTTTAAGTACTCTGGCAAATACGCTAGAAACTTGAATAAACCTCTGCAACATTATACCCACATAAATGCATTTACAGAAGGAGTTCAAAATAGTATAAGGTGGCCCCCTGAGACTTGTCTACTCATAGACCTTGTTCTTTCTCAGTCTGTATGAAGCTCCATGAGCAGAAATGTCCTTGGGATTGATCTTAGGTGTCTCCAGAAGAAGTGTTCAGGATCACATCAGTTGGAAGGAGGTACTTGAATGCTCTTCTCATGAGAGTCCTCAGGCAGGAAGCTTCTTTCAGAGTGGATCCCAAGCAGCTGCTGTCAGGATGAGATGCAGGTCTGGATGGGAGTAACTTCTCACTGTCCAGACTTGCTGTCACTGATTTCCTGTGTGCTGTTAAAATAATGTTTTCTGACAACATCACAAGTTTTTTGCTTGGGAGGAAGTGGCTGGTTTGTAGCTGTTTTTTTCCAGGGTTTTGCTTTTTTCTCCAATTTGAGTAAATATTATTTTGGCTATTTTTATTTTTTTTTTTAAGCTTTGAAGTGCAAAGCCTGGATCTGGTGCTCCACGTTTCAGATCAGCAATGCTCTGGCCGTCTGATGCAGAGCAGATTCCATGGCATGAAGTCGCTTTGCCAGCAGACATTTACTAAGAAAAGCTAATGGCTGAGCTCAGTGGGCTCTCACAGATTTGGGCAGATATTGTTTGTCCTTCTGCTGGTGGACAGACTCTGTGTTGGATGCGCTGAGTAATTTGATGGAGGTGGGATCATGCTGGAAAGTTGCCCTCCCTATTGATGGGGCAGTGTCCAGACCCAGTAGTAGTAAATGTGATGCCAAACTCTAAGACAACTGAGCTCTTGCAGTCAGCCCATTAATGCCTCCTGGAGATAAGGGACATAGAACCATAGAATCATAGAATCATAGAA
>NW_010309733.1:0-2072 GCF_000700745.2 Antrostomus carolinensis | reverse complement strand
TGCTCTGGGTGCAGCCCAGGACACGGTTGTTTCCCATTTCTGTGTTTTGCACACTGCCGAGCATTGTGGAAAGGAGGAGGAGGAAGGGGCTGGTCTCTGACAAGGTCTGTATATGCTCTCATGATACTCATAGCCTTATAATTTCATTGGTTGCTTCTGATATTCTCAATGTCCTTCAAAATTCCCACACAGGCTCAACTAGCTTCCATTTGGTTGTAAATATTGGGTTTATATTCTCTTTTGAATAAAGTTTTGAAACAATTAGGTTGGTTTCTATTTTGGTTCTTCATTCAGTGGCTGCTTGTATTGCATGTGCATAGAAGAATTATTTGTCAAAGACACTGGGGAAATGCTACAGTTCTATGAGGTTTTTGTTGTTATACGCTGTACACAACAGCAGGTTGATCTTAATATGTAAATAGTTATCTACCAGCTACGTGACTAAAGATGCGTTCTAAAGAGCTTTAGATCTAGCTGTTTTGGCTGAACCAGGGGAATTATCACAGGCAAGGTGTGATGTTTCTGTTCTTTGTGTTCTGGAGGTCAGCAGAAAACTTGGAAACTGCTGTCAGCCCCCATAAACATAGGAGCTAGGGTGTGAATCTGATCATAATGAGGTAAAGGTCATGAGTTTGTGAATAACTAGGTAAGTTCCCTAACAAATCCTATTGTAATTACAGCTGGGTATGTATACAAACTCCTTACCTTTCAGCCACAAAAACCACTGCAGTCCACGTGTAGTACTAAAATCCAACATGTAATGTGAGGGACTGAACGTACGTTATTCCCTCCACATCATTTTCTCTTCACAACTCTTTCTTTCACTGTGACTCACTAGTCGTCTTTGAAGCTCATGGCCAGATCCTGGTGGTAATTTGAGGTTTTGTTCATTTGCTAGATTAATATTTTATTTTAGGCTGGTTTCAGATTGGCAAATAGAAATAAACAGCTTTCAATTTTAGTAAGTATCTCTCAGGGAGAAAAATAAATCTGGTGTCCTGAGCATCTGACCCCAGCTGGTTCATTCTCACTGCCAACTACTTCTTGCATGAGAGGGAAATGAATAAAACTACCAAACAAAGAAATATTTTCAGCAAGGACCCAAATATTTAAGGCTAAACATCCTCCTTGGAATGCCTCCTTGGATTTGATTCCAAATAAGCAGCTGAATTGAAGGATTATTTTGATAGTATTGTTGAAATATTAGTCTACTGGAGATGTTTAAAGGTCAACTAGTGTGTTTTTGTGGAGTTTTTTGGTGGTGTTGGGTTGGGTTTTTTTGGTGGCTGACTATTTAGTTCTGGGCATGCCACCTTCATACAGAGCATGCGCTGTAACATGCTGGGACTGCCATCATCTCTCTTACACAGGTTACTACCATTGCTGTAGTTTCCATACTCCTCTCCTACTACAAAGATATGAATATGTGTGATTTTTCTTTGCATCTCTCATATGAGATTCCACCTCCTTCTTCAGCAGGAAGAGATCGATGAATTGAGATATTGAAAAAGTAGATAGTAGTTGCTACCACTCTAAAATTATTTAATTAAAATATTACTAATTTACCCAGAGCTACCTTGAGTGGGCAAGAGAAGAATTTAGTTTAGACTTAAACACAATACAGCAATTTTGTTTTTCTTCCAGCTTTACTGAGTGAGCTTTTAAAAGCAGACAGGTATAGATCACTCTCTTGTTTGATATTTAGATCCAGGATGACACTAATATAGTACAAAATGCCAGCATTAAGAACAAGGTAAGGGCAGCATCATGCGTGGTACTGAGTTTTAGGGTTGCAGAACACTGACACACACTCCAGCTGACACCAAGTAGTCTCTGTGACCTCCACTGTGCAAAACAGTGTTTCTGCTGATCCACCCAGTATGCGTAAGTGTAGTTATTTTGATGTTGTTGGACTGTGTACTGTGATGTACACATATTTTAATGAAATCTGTCAAATGTCATTTTTAAGTCATTAAATGTCCCCAAATTACAGAGCAGTATGCTTTTTTAGAACGCTATTGTAAATGTGTCAGACTTAATTCTTGTTGGGGAATGGTACGACCAGAGCCTGT
>NW_010309732.1:0-776 GCF_000700745.2 Antrostomus carolinensis | reverse complement strand
TGCATATTTCATTACTATTATTACTCTCATTACTATTTCAATATCATTACTATTTTAAGTTTTCTTTTATTTCCATGATTAACTTGTTCTTCTCTCACCCTACGAGTCTCCTTCCCCTTGCCCCCCAATTCTCTCCCCTCTCCCCTGGGTGGGGACAGTGAGCGAGCAGCTGGGTTTGGCTGCCAGCCCAGTGCTGCCCAGTGACACCAGCACAGATCCCCATCCCCATTCCCATCCAGGGTACTTTCTCTTTCTTTCCCATATTCTGACAGGGCAGCCCACCCAAGTTCCCCATCTCCAGCCTCACATGCCACATAACACCAATTTTAGGATCCACACACAAATGCTTCAGAGCCCATCTGAAGGAGTGAGCTCAGCCACAGCTGCACATCAATCTCCTCACGCCACGACTAACCTCACCACAGCTCCAGGCACGTCCCACTTTCCCTTTCACAGCTATTTTCTGTAGCTGGTGCTTCACTTTTCCTACTGGTAGAAAGTGTTTCCTGATGTCTGACCAAAATCCTTCCTGCTGTAATTGAAACCTGCTCATTCTTCTCATAGTTGGTCAGCGGAATATTTTTGCTGCTGATTCCTGGTGAGCTCCGTGCTCCCACCATCCCTGTAGAAATCCATCGAGTTCAACCCTCACCTTTCCCAGGGAACGTGTGTTCTCTAGGATAACAAACCAAAAGCAATGCTGGGAAATCAATTTTTTTTAATTATTATATTTTTTTTAATAGCCTGAGGTTGGTGTGCTTTAAAGCCAGTTAACT
>NW_010309731.1:0-2797 GCF_000700745.2 Antrostomus carolinensis | reverse complement strand
ATCTGAAATCTCCAATCAGATCCAGACTAACGGATGAACACTTGCATCACTTGCTACGACTTGCAGTGACAAATATGGAACCTAACATTGACCATCTCATTAGCCAAAAGCAGGCCCATAGTTCACATTGAAATATTATTTGTTTTTGTTGATTACAATTGTTCTCCATTTTAAATATTGCATTCTTTTTCCTGTTTTTTGTTCACTACTACAAATAAAATATGCGCATAGGAATTCGTTCTTTTTTTTCCAAACTATAGTCCAGCCCCAAAAAATGTCTGAGGGACAGTGAACCGGCCCCCTGTTTAAAAAGTTTTGAGGACCCCTGAAATAAAGATTTTATCTTCTTGTGGCCCAAAGAAAGGGAACTGCCATTTTGCCTTGCAAAGGAAATGCTCTTACAGAGTTAACTAGGACATCATCAAAAAAGCATCAGCATTTTCTCACTTTGAAAGGAGTATATTTCCTCTCAGGAGTGAAACTGGGATTCTTACCCATCCAAACAAGTGAGTTTCATAGAAGTATCTGATTCTAGTGAGGCTCAACACATGAGCAGAATTTACACTTACAGGTCTTTCTGATATATGTTGTCTTCCAAAAGGCTGCAATAGATTAATAGGTCTTGTCTCCTAGATGAAACAGTGAGCATTAGAGTTCCTCTGTCAAGGCAGCTGAGTCAAGAAATCTTTTATGCCAGAGACCTGGACTTCTGAAGTGGTGGGTGCTGGTGGTGGTTGCTTCAAAAATATGAGCTAACTTCCACAAAACAGGTGTGAAGGTGTCCCTTTCCACAGCCAACTCTAGCTTCCCACCACCATCCCGCAATACTTTATTAAGTACTCATGGCATCCGAACAGGTTATCAGCAAATCCTCTGCTGTGTCAAGGATATGCTCATGAGATAGCACCCAGATGCTAAAGCCTTTTTGTAGCCAGTTCTTTAAAACAATTATCCCAGGATTTGGTTAACTGGTTAACTTAATGGCTTACAGGAGCCCAGGAATTCCCCATGAGCACCTGAAGTCATGGCCAGAAGCATCACCTGAAGCCCAAATAAACCCAGGCTTTACAGGGGACTATGTCCTGTTATATATTTTGTTGACTGTTAAAAATCAATTATAAATAGAAGGAAGAGGGGGCAATCAGACTCAGCTCACTCAGTTTATTAAACACAAAAGATCACTACGAATTAGCAAAACAAAGTTATTAACTTCTCATGTCTTTGTTTCAATTCAAGTGCCACACCAGCTGAAAAAGGAACAAGTTCACTTGACAGGATTATCTACAAAAGGTATACCCCATTTATTAACTACAAAAACCCTAAACTACTTCCTGATTTCCATCTCTTTATTTTATAAGCAGAAGGGGAAGAAAAACACAATAGCATCCATGACAACAAATAGAAGAGGACTATTCTTTGATTTTCCTTAAAGTAACAAGTAAATATGTAAACTGTGAAAATATGTACCAAGAACAGTTATTTATACCATAAAACAAGAAAGGTTTTTGTCAGTGACACGGGAAATATGAAAAGGAGTTAACTAGGCTACAGGTCATGGAGAGTTCAGCTGGCATAAATAGCAGAGTAGTAGAAGTTTGCCTCAGAGTTTAGAACAGCAATAGTAAACTTTAATAACAGTAAAGTGTTTAATACAAATACTGCCTTAACTGGATCTGCAGGTACAGGCTTGAGCTATTGATCTCATAGTATTATATTGATGTATTATAGCTGCAGGGGACAGGAACACCATATTCCAGGGAACAGCCAGCATGCTGCCATGCTGATTTAGCCTCTTCCTACCTACTCTGCTTTCAATATATGCAGTTCAAAATGCAGAGAGTACATATATTGTGCATCTATTCCTTCTCCAAACTATCATACATAGCTGAGTAAGTTTGCAGTGTCAGCAACAATGCACAGTTGTACAACCTTTAATGATAATTTTTGGACTGTGTCTCTCCTGTTCTGTTTTTCAACTCTCTTTTGCCAAGTCCACTTCTAGCAAAAACAATAGCATCATACAGATTAATTAGGAATTTTAAAGGAAATCACTTCTCTTTTAGCATTATGTAGAGAAAAGTAAAAGCACTGAGATAATTTCTGAGTCTCACAGCTTCACTAATTCCCTCAGCTTTGAGCTAATGTGAAATGTGACAACTATTCCTTCAGCATATTTCCCCTTTTTCTTCCAAACCTCTTTTAAAGGACTTTAAATTCTCAACCACCCACCCTGCTCCTCTGGGTTACCACAGCATACTGCACATGTTGTGTTGATGTGGAAATGCTGCCAACAGATTGTTTAAGGCAAAGAAGCTCAAATAGCCCAGTTTTCTGCAGCACCCCCTCACCTGGGGCTCTGAGATGGCAGGCGTTACCCTCCCCAGGCATCCTGCCTGGGGGTTCGGTTGCCTCTCCCACCATTCTGTGAGCTGCCCCTGGAATGCACAGACAAATTCCTCTGACATGTCATCTCTTGAGTCCCTTTCATTCTGTAGACGATGGAGACAGGTGTTAAACCAGTGCTAGCACCCCCCATACCACAGGTGCTGGTGGGGAAAAATTAGAAGAAAAAGGCAATGTCCCTTGTGTCCAAACTGTAATTTCTATGTTAAGACAAAAACTGTGCTGCTTCTTCGTGTTCATTCAAGATCTTTGGCACAAACTCCATGCACTCCATCCCCTGTTTTGGATATCTCCAGAGACTAGGATGAACCTTTCTTGCCACAGTGATCAGGAACAGGTTATTTGCTAGCTGCACAGTGTAACAAAAAAAAAAATAAAAAAATAAAAAAAATAA
>NW_010309730.1:0-2843 GCF_000700745.2 Antrostomus carolinensis | reverse complement strand
AGATGAGTGGCATGGTCCCTCTATGTACCACACCACCCTCCAAGAAGAAACAGGTCCTCAAGCGACCACCCATCTTGGAGGACTACATCAACGTGACATCCACTGAGGGCACCAGGGTCTTCATGATCATGAGAGATGATCCTTCCAGAACAGGAGTGGAGGTAAGGAAGGATCTGAAGGCTGAACTTGCATCTTTGTGATCTCCATCTAATTCATGAGGAGATCTTTGATGGAGCATGAAATTTTTCTGATGAGCATTGATATGAACGTCAGTGTCTTCTGCTCCTCACAGATCCCTGATTCCCTGGGCTGGAATGCACGGAGGCCACTCCACTTGCTAGGAGTGCCTTTCTCCTACCTGAAGGAACAAGTGAATGAAGAGGTATCACATCTTCTACCAACCTTCTAGTCTTCCCCTTCCACCCCTGGATAAGTCATGATGTTGGCTCCCAAATCCTCACTCCCCCCAGCTGTGGGTTACCGGGACATCTCTGACCCCACTGTCCCCCTTTGTCCATTCAAGCGTCGAACACGTGTCCTGGAGGCATCACAGCAACTGACAGAGATTATAACCAGGTGAGATGTTGGGACAAAATCCTGCTCCTATCCCTGCTGCGCTGTGGAACGTGGCTCTGGAGATGATCTGCTGAGGTCCAAATTTTGAGGACTTGCAAGTTGGAGGAACCTCTTGCAACCTCATCATCCCCAGCTTGGGAAGTCTGGGTGTGATTCCCAGCCCTGTCCCGACTCCCTGGGTGAGTTTGGGGTGAGTTAATTCTTTCTTGCAGTTGTCTCGAGAGTGAAACCAGCACCGAGAACCTGGAGCCCAGCGAGGAAGCGGATCCGGCGGGTGAGGAGGAGTCTGTGCTTCATTGCCTCTGGGTGGACAAGTTCACTCCCCAGCGCTACATGGAGCTGCTCAGTGATGATGTGAGTAGGACAAGTGGGGGCTTGAGGTTTGGGTGGGTTTAGCACTTTTTAATCTCTCCTCAGTGCTGTGGGATCATGGTTTGATGGTGCTCATGGGGCTTTTGGAAGCCCTGGCTGGGGGGCTCTGTCCATGCCAGCCCTGCCCAGGGGCTGTCCTACTGTGGAGAGCTTGGGGTGGGGTTTTTCAGCTGTAGGCTGTGGACCTTCTGACAAAAGAGACTGTGAAAGATGACCAAAATAAGACAATCGGGTGGACTTTAGCCAGGAATTGTTGGCTATTTTGATTTTTTTTTGGAATATTGGAAGTTTTGTAGGGAATTGGAAATTATGGAAGAGGCTGAGAAGTGCTGGGCTGAGCTGAGGCAGATGAGGACAGCAAGGATGGGGCTGATGTGACTTGGCCTCAGTTGCCTCTATCTATCACGCTCCGTGCTGCCTCCCTGGGCTCAGCTCCTTCTTCTGGAGGCCACCCCAGTTTTTAAGCCATGAAGGAGAGCCCATCCTCTGTCCTTGGCTGGATTCTTCTGAGGTTTGATGGGCTTTACTCATTTTCTTGCCCAACATACAGTACACGAACCGTTGCCTTCTGAAGTGGCTCAAGCTCTGGGACACGGTGGTGTTTGGGAAGGAGAAGGCTGTGAAGAAGGCCAAGCCCAGCACTGAGGCTCATCCTCCATTCAACCAGCCCAAGGAGCAGCAGAATAAGTGGAAAACAAAAGTCCAGCTCATGGAGGAGATTCTGGAGGCTGAGCTGGACCAGCACAAGAGACCCAAATACAAGGTGAGGTGGGCAGGAGGTTACTGTGGTGGGTCTTCTCTCCAATCCCCCTCATACCACCACCATGGTTTGAGGAGCAGGGTCTTCCAGTAGAGATCCAGGAGGAAGCTTATTCTTTGGTTTTCCTTAGAGAATGTGGGGTTTTCTCATTTCTTCTCCAAGAAGAAATGTTTCAGCTTGAGTAACGTGGTGGCAAAGGGAGGGGAAGAGGCTTCCTCAGCCAAATTAAATGGGCCAGTGGAGGAAGGACGTAGCTTCTTTAGCAGAGGTTGGTCTTGACTGTTTTTGTTGGGGACAGACGTGACATGCCATTGAGCAAGAGTTTCTGCATCTGGAAAAGAGCAGCGATGCTCAGATGGAGATAACACAACCAGGCCAGCTAACCAGCTTCAACCTGTCCGGTGAGAGGGTATAAAAATGGGAAATAGGATCTAAAAATGGGAAATAGGATCTAAAAATGGGAAATAGGATATAAAAATAGGAAATAGGATCTAAAAATGGGAAATAGGATCTAAAAATGGGAAATAGGATCTAAAAATGGGAAGTAGGATATAAAAATGGGAAATAGGATCTAAAAATGGGAAATAGGATATAAAAATGGGAAATAGGATATAAAAATGGGAAATATATTTCCCTAAAAATAGGGAAAAATAGCTACAGAGAGGGTTGTTTCTCGGGAGGTAATTCTAGAAGAGTCTTCTGCAGCCTTTTCTATCTGCTGCCCTGTAAACATCAAACATGCCTGAGAGATGCTGCTGGGATGACTCCGTCACCTCTGAGAGTTTCTGTTCTATTCTCCTTCCTCCAGTGACTTCCCCTTTCCCAGTATGTCTACAAGGATTTTCCCAGCTCCCAAGGATTGGGTCAGACTGGTTTGCAGGTGGCAGAGCCTCGTCCCTTTGGGTGGCAGCCGTGGTCAGTGCTGGAGGAAGCCCTGCCTCGCTGCCTGCCGGGCTGATGGTACCTCTCTGCCGCAGGTAGCCCTGCTCTGTGGCCCACCTGGCTTGGGGAAGACCACGCTGGCCCACGTCATCGCGAAGCACGCGGGGTACAACGCTGTCGAGATGAACGCCAGGTGAGTGTGTGCCAGCTGCCTGGTCCTGCTTTGCCCCAGAAGCTGGTGATGCCATGCCAG
>NW_010309729.1:0-4806 GCF_000700745.2 Antrostomus carolinensis | reverse complement strand
CTCCATCCCAATGCCCCTCCATCCTGCTGGGAATGCCTCCCCATCCCACTGGGGTGCCCCCCCATCCCAGTGCCCCCCCATCCCAGTGCCTCCCCATCCCAGCTTTCCTCCTGCCTGAGCCAGGTGGGGGTTTCTAAACTGAAGTGCCTCGGGGAGGCAGCTGGTGGTTGGATCAGCGTCTGGGTTGTGCTCAGCCTGGCGGGGAGGTGTGAGGGTTCTCTCCTGGCTGTGGGCTCTGCAGGGACCCTTGTTCTTCCTATTTTAATTAAAATTAAAAGGCCAGGCAGAGTAATTTTTAACGTGGTGGTAAGACAAGGTGAGGAGTGGTCTGGGGTGGGTGGTTGTTCCCAGTTCTGGAGCCCCCAACACAAGAGAGACCTGGAGCAGCTGGAACAAGTCCAGAGGAGGCCACGAGGATGATGTGAGGGCTGGAGCAGCTCTGCTGTGAGGACAGGCTGAGAGAGTTGGGGCTGTTCAGCCTGGAGAAGAGAAGGCTCCAGGGAGACCTTCTAGTGGCCTCCCAGTACCTGAAGGGGCTCCAGGAAGGTGGGGAGGGACTTTGGCCAAGGGCAGTTAATGACAAAACAAGGGGAAATGGGTTTAAGCTGAAAGAGGGGAGGTTTAGATGAGATATTAGGAAGAAGTTCTTCACTGTGAGGGTGGTGAGACAGTGTCCCAGGTTGGCCAGAGAAGCTGTGGCTGCTCCTCCCTGGAAGTGTTGAAGGCCAGGCTGGATGAGGCTTTGAGCAACCTGGTCTAGTGGAAGGTGTCCCTGCTGCTGGCAGGGGGGTTGGGACTGGATGAGCTTTAAGGGCCCTTCCCACCCAAACCAGTCTGGGATTCTCTGTTCTCATGACCAACCTCAGACCCTCATCCCCCAGGGAGGGTGTTTCTGCACCGCAGACGGACGGGGCAGCGCGTTGCCGGCGCTCAGTGGTTTCTCTGCAGGTTACTTGGATTTTTAGGAGAGCTGCAAAGGCTCTTGAGGAAATGCAGATTTCCCTTCTGCGTGGTGAAGTCCTGGGTCTGTGTGTGGAAGAAGCGAGGTGCCTTCACCTGGACCCTGAGAGGGGCTGAAGCTGGGTGCAGCCTCCCACCTCAGTTTTTACCATGCTTATCTTTCCTTCCTTGTTTTTTTTATCCCCTCACTCTGACTAGATCTGTCCTGTCTGACCTTATGACTCCTGCGTGGCGGCGGCTCTCGGCCCTCGACGAACAACATTTTAAAGTGTAGAAGAGGAAGGGGGGAAAAGATGGGCCATTGGGAGCATCTCCCTGAAAAGAGTCAACCCAGCCCAACCCCATCTCTTTGCTACTTAGGGAGGAATTCTGCCACGGAAGGTAAATCAAACACCTCTCCAAACTTTCTCCATCTGTTCACAAGGGGGATGAGTTTAAATCTTTCCTCCACACACGTGGATATTTAGAGTTCTGTCGGCAGTTTTATGGGGTGTTGTTTTATATGCGCTGTCGATTGCCCGCTGCTGATAACTTTGAAGTGATATTTATCTGAAAACTTTGGTTTCTGTTAACAAGAAAGATCTCTGTACATCTTGACAGACCCCCCCTTACAGCTGATGGTGTGACATGTACAGTTCTCCCCTGGCAGATTGATCTAGATCACTGTTTAGAGTGAGTCTTCACGGGTCTGCGTGGGTTCATGGTGAAGGACTCAGCTCTTGCTTTCCAGAACCTTAAAGAACCTTTGTTGTAAATGAATGTCTCCAGGGAAATAACAAGATCTTCCTTAAATTTCAGAGGTTTAAAAGAAGTCCTGCCAAACTGGCTTAGAAACTGCCCCTGCCTGATTTCTGTAGCTCTTATTTCACTCGGTGCTTTAGAGGGAGAAGGGCAGACAGTGGAATTCCCAGAGTGAGGTTCCCTGAGAGGACTTGCAGGGAAAGTGTTTTGCTAACAAAACCCACTTGATGAGTCTGGAATTGTGGATGGGGAATCCCAAAAGGTGGCAGAGGCAGCTGGAGGTGATGCCAAGTGAACTTCAGACAGAGCTGAAGGTAACAGCCTGATCCCTGCCTGTGTTTGCTCACTGATCCCTCGACTTGGTGACTGGCCAGCTGCTGGGGCTTGCAGCTTGTGTGGGCTCCTCACAGCAGGAAACACTTCTGACTGAGCAGGATCCGTGCTGTTCTGCTGTGAGGATGGGGTTATTGCCTGAGCCTAAAGAGATCCCAAATGCTTTAGACTGAAAGCAAAAAGCTCTTTGGTCTTCTCGTGTTATGATTTCCACCTGGCAGCTGATCTGGGTTTGCTCAGTACAATGTTAGTGCTGATGATCAAAGGTGGGTCTGACCAGGAGCCTGGAGACCTGGCCAGGCTGCTGCACTGTCTCCATGAGGGGCTCAGCTCAGCTTCTGCCCTGGGCTGCTGGGAATCCTCCTGTTGGAGGAGCTGGGAGCTCTTGGGGTGCTGCTGGAGGAGGCAGTGGCTCCCAGGCATCCCCCCACCTGCCAGCTCTGCCTTTCAGTGCCGGGTTCCAGGGCAGCACCTCTGCCCCTGTTTAAAGGAACTGCCCAGCCTGGTTTCCTTTGAGCCAAGACATCACTTCCAGTTCTGGTGGAGTATTTAGAGTTGGGAGGGGACAAACTCCTGAGGGAGCAGCCATGTGGGATACTTTTTATAACTGAGTGTACATATTCAGACATTTTGCTGGCTGTGATTTATGTCTGCTGGTTCTTGGAAGCACAAAAAAAACCCCCCAAAAAACCCCAGACATAAACTAATTCAGATTCAGGCTTTTAATTTCCTTGGTGTCTTGACATGGTAAGAAAGAGACCAGAAAATAAAAAGCTTGACAGAGCTGGGTAAAGCTGCTCTGTGGAATCCCAGCTGTGGACAAGTGGCTTGTTCTTCTCTGAGGAAGAGAAATCTCCCTCCAGATCCCTCTCACCTTTCTCTGCAGCCACGAGCACCCTCAGCCAAAGCACTTCTCCAGCCCAGTTCTGCAGGGATTAAGCAATAGGATTCTTCAACGTGTTGTTTGTCCTTCCACCAGTTACTGAAACAGGAACTTGAAGGTGGGTAGGGCCACAGGATTGATGTGTTTTCCTCCTATTATACAACCGAGAGCGATTGTTTCACCCCGCTTTCCTTTTGATCCTGTTTGCCTGGGTGTACTTGGGCAAAACCCTCCTTTGACTTGTGAAAGGCTTTGTAGAAAAAGAGATTTTTGGGGTTTTTTTAGGGTTTTTTTGTTTGTTTTTTTCCTTTGGAAAGTTTTGCTCTCTGGACATGAGTTAATGTCAACCAGCAGATCAACTCTGGAGGGAAAATCTTTTATGGAAAGAGCTGTTAGATTTGTGCTCTCGATGCTTTTGGCTTTTAATTAAGCAAATAATGAGTAATATTTTTATGTGTTTTGCCTGTGGCCTCTTGAATCAAAACAGTATGTACCAAAACTTGGGGGATTACAGTCAGTCATTCCTGAAGTCTCTGCTTAAAACACTTTGAAGAAACACCTCCGTCCAATAAAAGTTTTAGGCCTGGGGGTGGGATATTGATTATTTCAGGTGAGGGAGAACAATGAATCCATCAGGTTTTGTTCCTGCTAAAGGAAACACTATTTGGAGAAGGAATGAATTAACTCACGTCACTATTGTTCCAAAACAAGTAGATCAGAGAATCCCAGACTGGTTTGGGTTGGAAGGGACCTTAAAGCTCATCCAGTCCCAACCCCTCTGCCAGCAGCAGGGACACCTTCCACTAGACCAGGTTGCTCAAAGCCTCATCCACCCTGGCCGAGAAGACTCCCAGGGAGGAGCAGCCACAGCTTCTCTGGCCAACCTGGGACACTGGCTCACCACCCTCACAGTGAAGAACTTCTTCCTAATATCTCATCTAAACCTCCCCTCTTAGATTAGATATTAGGAAGAAGATTCACTCAGTAATTACGTTGAAGGGGGTGGTGAACCCTGTGAAGGGTTAATGAGGAAGGATCAAGATACTTGGTTGGTGTCACGTTTGATTGATCAAACCCAAATCTTTGGTGTCGTTGTTCCCTTTGAGCCTGGAGCTGAACGGGGCCGTGTGGCAGAGCTGCTGTGGCTGAACCTTGCTGGATCACGAGAGCACAACGACTTGCTGGGCTCATCCCCTGAAACTGGAGTGTTACTGGGATTGCTCCACTGGCTTTTCCTGCACGAGGAGTGTCAATGACTTCAGATTGCTGAATTCCCATCCTTGGGAATGCTCAACAGCAATTAGAGGCCCCGCGTGTTAACGCCGGAGAGAAGCAAACATGTCACGTTTCAGCTGAGGCTGTTTGAGTCTCTGATCAATTTATTATTATTAATTATTATGATTATTTTTTTGGTGGGGAGGGAGTGTTGCTGCTCTCCCTGGTGTCATTAGTGTGGTGGTTAATTATGCCCATACTGGTGGTGTGCATGCAGGCAGAACTGGTTTGTTGTATCTCCTGCTCTTCACCAGTTACTCTTGATGGTTTGGTGAAGCAACTGGCCTGGCCTGCAGACCAAGAACTCTCCTCAGTGGTTTTTTAAGCTCAATGTCTCAAATGCACATAAAAAATTCCTGGGAAAACCACTAAACCATGCAGGCTCCTTCCACACATACAGGAAAGGCAGATGCCAACAAAATGGGAAGAGAGAAGCACAGGAACAGGCAGAGCGATGCCACGGATCTGATCCTGCAGCTGCTGAGTTGCCTCTCCAGACCTCACCGGTGGGGCTGAGCAGGAGGTGGGGTGTGGGGCTGAGCAGGAGATGGTGTGTGGGGGGCTGAGCAGGAGATGGGGTGTGGGGGGCTGAGCAGGAGATGGTGTGTGGGGGG
>NW_010309728.1:0-1165 GCF_000700745.2 Antrostomus carolinensis | reverse complement strand
CAGCTCTGTCCCAGATAAAAACCAGGACAACTGGGATCTCCACATTTCTGTTCTCTCGATTGCTCAAGGAAGTCCCCCCCGCCTTCACATGGCATTAATTAGAGCCTCAACAGAACTCCTTTCACTCAAGTCCTCCACCTCAGGTGCTTGCCACCAACTCTATATAATAAATTTCCAGAGACTCTGCCATTCTCTTCTGGTTTTTTGGAAAGCACTTGTGAAACAACCATTACTAGGAGTCCTCGGCCTCAGTTTCTGTTGGTGCTGGTGGTTTTGGCTGTGGGCAGCTTCAGTACAAGGCATTTTGTTACTAAGAGGGATCTTTGAAATAGTTGTTTATAGTGATTTGAGAAAAAAATGTTTGGGAGTCAGGATACTCAGGCTTTACACCTGGGAGTATTGAACAATGTAAAAGGATATGAATATGAAACTGCTCCACACTTTGGTCACAGGTTGTAGTTTTTATTTCTTTCTTGTTTTTCAAGCACTGTTGGTGTCCTTGTTTCAGCTGGGACAGAGCTCATTTTCATCTTAGTAACTAGAACAGTGCTGTGTTTCAGATTTAGCATGGGATTAGGTGTGAGAAGAGTGTTGGTAACATACTGATGTTTTTAGTTGTTGCTGGAAAATCAAGGACTTTTCAATTTCCCATGCTTTGCTACACAAGGAGCTGGGAGAGAGCACAGAGGGAGCACAGATCAAAATTGGCCAATAAGTTAAAATCACGAAAGTTGGAGAGGAACATTATTTACCAAGGACTTGATTCATGAGATGAAATTCCATAATGACTCTTCATGAGCTCCAGGCAGAACGGGAGACATTTCATACTAGCAACAAGAATAACCAGTAAGTCCCAGAATCTGAAAAAAACCCATTTTTCATCATGAAGAGCAGTATGTAGGGAATGATTTTGACTTTTCTCCTGCCCCTTTTGAATTCAGAAAGAAAATCTCTGACTTCAGGGAGTGAAAGGTTCTTGCTCAGCACTCACTAATTAAATGTGTATTTTGCAGCATCGCTAATGTAAGGCTGGTGTCACGACCTCATGTACCCAGAGGAAGATTACTCCTTTGAGATGTTAAATCTAATTTTGTGATCTTTTCTTGCAAAGCAGTGGAGTCTCCCTCTACTTCTCTGTTACTGTGTCCTGGTTTTCAGCTGGGAC
>NW_010309727.1:0-2490 GCF_000700745.2 Antrostomus carolinensis | reverse complement strand
GGCTGCCAGCTAAGTTAAACTGTCACAAGTACTGACATTTAAGCAGTGGATAAAAACCTTGATTTCCCATCCCTGACCCCAAAATTTATTATATTAGTTTTATTTTCTAATGAATTTTAATATAAGCAACTCTCAAAAAGTTTGTGAGGAAAGAAATAAAAGCCAATCATTTCCTTAATTTCCTCATATTTTTACATGTATTGTACAAATACATACAACTGCCATGGTGTACTCTAAAGAGACCTGGGTACAGTTGAGTGGTGGATCAAATAAAGTAAGTTTCATTTTACTATGTATAAACCTTCACAAACCAGGCATAATACGTTGGTGTAATTCATTTCATGGTTAAAGAGTGTGCTAGAGGGCTTATTGCTCTCCACTGACTTTGGAAAATGTTCAGGAAAGTTTATGTAGGTTAAATAGCTAAATTTTAGAGAGTTAATCCATTTCAAATTATGGGTCCATGTCCACAAGATGTTTAAGCCTTTCCTCTTAAACAAAGTATGTCAGTGCTGCAAAAAAGTACTCAGTCTTGACACAAGATGACCTTTTTGCATTTTAAAGCTGAGTCCAGAGCAGACATTTTCTGAATACATTAATTCAAATTCTAATACACAACTTCAACTCATAATTAGATTTTTTTCTGTTTTATTCAATCATCTATTGATTGGTAAGGCAGAATGGTCTCTAACTTGTAACTATAAAATACAAATGGTGTAGTCACATCTACCACTAAAAAGATATTTGATATAATGTGTTACACATTTTGTTCAAGTGCACCAATGAAATGTACAACATAGCTTGGGAATTATTAGAATGAGACACATGTAGGGGAATCTTGTTAAATCATGCATACAACAGAAAGGTATAATCTTGCAGTGAAAATTGACCATAATTTTGGTAATAAAAAATAATCCATATACATTTTAACTTTGCTCATCTGTGTGAATGCAAAGTCAGGTTATTGCACAGATTCAGAATTTTAGTTTTAACTTAGATTATTTTTATTTGAAATTTGTGTTACTTAAGGCAGTCAGTGTAAAAAACTCCCCAAAAGTATACTCTCTTATGTAATTTCCATTTGCTCTATTCTATTTTCCACTTTAACACTAATTTAAAAGAAAACTTTTAATGGTAACTTTGCTGAGTATTCCAGAACCTCAAATACAGCTATTTATGAAGCTTAGAGCATTTAAAAGATGCATTTATATAAATATAGTGGAATATATATTGGTTCAATGTTATATTATACATATATATCTAAAAGCTAGACTTGTAAGTTCACTGTATTGTGGTGCAACATTTATTAAAATTTCTAATATCTATAACAAAACTACTGTAAAGATCATTATTGTGCCTGTATATGCAAAACTGTAATGAATAAATCTTTTCCATAACTAAAATGTAGTTTTTATTTCTAAACAAGAATGAACATTGCAGTTCATTGTTCTTGGAAGATAAAAGGCATTGGCGTCCATATATATTAATAAGTTGGGGGATGTGATTAAATTATTTTGTATATTCTGCAGAATAAGAAGGACATTTGCTTCTTAATATAGGCATCTATGTCTTAGCACAGATAACTTTGTTGGTGCTGATAGTTGTTCTGTAGGACAGAGTGGTTCAGAAAATCTTAGGCATGCATTTGACAACAAACACTTATGCAAAATTATGTAAATTAGATTACAAAACCTATTTCATAATAATAATGTATTTGAAATAACAGAGCAACTGTTTCTGAATTACACCATTCAAGACAGATTGTGTCTGTACAGGCAGAACAACAGCAACATATAATACAATTGATAAATATGTCAGTGACAAACAGGGGAGATCATAGCATATATTCCTGTATTCTGTGAGAAAGTATTTGTTCTGACTGAATTGGGAACCATATTGATTAGAATATCCTGCTACAGAGGTTATGAATATACAAGGAATGAAACATACAGAGAGAAAATGAGAGAGGGAGTTTATGATTTATACCAACTTTAGTTAGTTTTTAAATTTTAATGACAATGTAACAATGTTGTTTTAACAACATATGAAGTCCGAACAGAGACAGTAGTCATTCAGGTTCTGTTGTGGAAAGAAATATTTATTGTATAAGACTACACTAATTTTATTTATATTTTCCTTTTAAGCTAGATTTAGTAAGGGATTCAGCTCCAGGTAAATGCAACCAATGCAAAGACTAAAACTCAATTAATCTCAACAAATTCAAGTGATTAAAAGTTCATGGTAATACTAAGCTTAAATTCAAGCCATTAAAGCCATTGGACAGAGCAACAATTTAAAGATGAACTGCTCATTCTTGCTTCACGTCAATTATTTCCTGCTTTATCCACAACAGTTGAGAGGACATATAGATCCTTTCATCTATTAAAAGATGATTACCAGATTTTCTCTTCAGTGTTCTCTTCTTCGGTCTAAACAAGATGAAATCATTGCATCTTTCCTTCTCAACATCTTCTCTAGGCTCTCCACAAT
>NW_010309726.1:0-612 GCF_000700745.2 Antrostomus carolinensis | reverse complement strand
ATTTCTTACTCTTAGGGGTGCAGTGACCTTGAGCTTGGAGAAAGTGTTGCTTGAAAATTAACCAGCTCTCTTGGCCCCCCTACCCTGCAGAGCCCTAGCCCATGGGATTTCTCCAAGCAGGTATTTGAAGAGGCCAACATTAGCCATCCTGAAGTCTGATGTGGCAGTCCAGCTGGTCCTGCCACTTTATTGAATTCTGAAGAAAACAATTTTGCAAAGTGTTCTTTCCCCTTTATAAAATGACATAATCTCAAGCAAAGATGGGACAAGCATCATACCCTTATTTGCTTGCCTTAAGCTAATTTTAGTAATTTTTATATAAATTTATTGTTGATTAAGCATTATGACCACTGCCTTTCATGGGGCAGCTCAGCCCCATCAGGTCTGTTCCTAGATCTAGAGGTATTTGGTGAACTGACCCGGCTATTGTTAACTTTCCCCCGACTTTTGCCCATTTTGCATGAATTCTTACCACTTAGGATTTCTGTTACTCTCTGCAGCTTAAACGAGATACACTGGAAACTCATGAGACTATGTATGTTCCCATTCAATTTCAAGCCAACAAGCAAGAACAAAAAAATTTCCCTTATGAGCAGCATATTATACACTTAT
>NW_010309725.1:0-4888 GCF_000700745.2 Antrostomus carolinensis | reverse complement strand
TAGCATAATTTCTAGGAGTATCTGCTCCATAGTCATAGTGCTGTAGTTAGAAGGAATAAAATCAGGGCTATTAAGTGGTACTATTTCTGTTATTTGGTGCTCAATGAAAAGCTGCAGAGGACCAAGAGTGACAGGGGGACTGGAAAACTTCTACCAGGCTGGCTTAACAAAGAAAAGGTTTAGGGCTGACTTGACTGCAGCCTAGAAGGAGCTAATATCCCCAGGAAGGAACACTTCTTAGTAGGGAGTTTTCCTATTTAGCAGGTAAAGGCATAATGACAATCAATGGCTAGAAAATGAAGTTAGGAGAATTCCCACATCAATTAAATTTGCACAGATCATTGTGGTTCGTCAAGGATCAGAACAGATCCTCATGTGCAGGGCAGTTCCAAGCCCAGAGTGATTGACTCTCTAAAATGCCAGTGGCTAGCTCGAAGGTGCTCCCAGCCATGGACACGGGCAGCACCACCTCCATGTAAAGACAGCATAGAGTGGCCAGCAGTCACGTGCCACAGTAATTGGTGGTGTGTCACTGGTCTAACACTGTGTGCTTGAGCACTAGTTCAGACAGGAGTTAATCCAGACATCGTATGTGCTGTATTAATGCCCAGAGCCCTGATGAGATGGCCAAGACAGATTTAGGTTGTAGGAGCAATATTAGCTTTTATAAATGCTGCAAAGAAATATAACACTGTTTGGTCTTGTTTTTCAAAGGCAAAGAGCAACAGGAATGAGTTTAAATTTGCTTAGCATTTCTGAAAAACAAGCCAAAACTAATTAACCTCTGCACACCTATGTGCTTAATTTTTTCCACTTCATTTAAGAGAGAAAAAGAGAAACTTTAGGCTTCTCAAAACTTTGCAGCAATTTTGTGGTATGATCAGAACATGGAAGATCCTGCATATATGCCCATCATTACTTCTTCCCCCTTTCTAATAAACTCAACTTTTCATATCACCAATGCAGCCTATTATGTAACATAGACCATATAAGCTACTGGAACAAACCCCACAAATACACCCAACTGCATTCCCGTTCAGAGCTGCGATAAGCCAGCCAGGAGCGCATCCTGTCTTTAATTATACTGAAGAGGTCTTGGTGATTTGGTGTCCTGCATCAGTATTAGAAAGCTTGGGCATTGAATTGCTATAAATCAAGAGCTTTGCTGCTCTCACAACAAGCCCAGTGGGAGCCTGACTTTCTCAAAGAGCTTAATTAAAGAGTGCTTATTGTCAGCTCACCCCAGTAGCCCATTAGAGCTCCGCAGAGATTTCTGTTCTCCAACATCATTGTGAAAAGTAGGACAGCCCTCGCTTCTTAGGAAGCTCTGTGTTCATAATCACTTCCTCACATGTCAATATGGTCCTGGTGATCTTATAGTCATGTTGCAATTAGTTGGTGATAGGTGTGAACAGAGCATATCTGAATAACTGTTTATGGAGATCCTACTGACTCGGCAGTTATTCAACACAGTAATAGCCAGTACTTTCTCTGACTGTATCTCAGTGTGTTTGGAAAAGCAAGATTAATGTGTAACATTTCCCAAAAACATCTACTTTCCACAGAAGCACATAGTTCTCTGCCCTCTGATGAATACAGCCCCTTGGGATGCACAGAGTTGAGAGGAACCCAGGTTCCCATGTCACAGAAGCCCTTCAAAATGTTACTCACTTCTGGCTTGAAATCCATGTCACAGTAGAGTTGTACTGCAGCGTAGTTAAATGAATTATTCAGACCATAACTTCTGCTGGTGGTAGAACCAGTTTAATTTTTTTGTGTGCATAGGACTGATGTACTTGAGTGCCCAGCAGTTTCATCCATCTTGAATGAGGGATTTATATGTGCTTTAGTATTGATAAAATCAGAAGCCATCAGATATCGGGCTGCACACTTAGAGGAGCGTGTGGGAGGAGAGCAGTAATGTTTTAGAGCTGTACCTGTGCCATCCATTTTTGGTATTATCACCTACACGTGTGGAACAGAGGGTGATGTTATTTGGGTTTGACTTCCACCACTTGTGGTGCAAGGCCACTGACAGTGTGGTTCCCAGGCTTGTCCCACCCGCTCCCCAAGCCATGCAGAAGCTATCACACACAGTCGTCACCCACGTGTGCCCCTGGAGTGCTGAGAAGGTGTTTTTTAATTTGATTCAGAATGGACACTTCTCTACATTACACAGGCACAAATGGCCACCTCCCTTTATGCAGGGCTTGGGTGGTGTGGCAGTGGGGCACGTTCCATGGCTCTGCCAGGGGATTGCACAACTTCTGGCTCTGACTCATTGATTCAGGTTTGTCCATTACTAAGTGTTATTTCCCAATGCATTTATGAAGCCATCCTACCTCCAAATTCCAACACAGAGAAGTCAGAGATGGTTGGAGGCTTCGAAAGAAATTTTGGTCAGCAAAAATGAGGGGGAATCTCATGGGTCTACAAGTTGCCCTTATTTTTTTACATATCCTTCTTACAACTTTCCCATCCCTCATGATTGCAGCCATGAATCAATCTAGTATTAATTTTAATTAAACTCTGGTCAACTAAATGAACCAAGAAGATTAAGGAGCAAAGTGTAGGCTGTCATCCTTCCAGTGGCCATTCCCAGTGCAAAACTCACTTTAACAGAGCCATCTGACTGACAGGAGGCTCTTTGCAGTGATACCACAAGGAGAAAACTCCTCTGACTTGTGTTCTTC
Organism: Antrostomus carolinensis; assembly: GCF_000700745.2. Taxonomy (NCBI): domain Eukaryota; kingdom Metazoa; phylum Chordata; class Aves; order Caprimulgiformes; family Caprimulgidae; genus Antrostomus; species Antrostomus carolinensis. The sequence continues at coordinate 2,195 of NW_010309725.1, read as the reverse complement.
ACTATTACAGCAGTGTTGATGAGCTTCCTATGGGTACTTGTGTCCTTCACTGTATGGTAAGCAATCCATAGATTGCTTTAATCACCTGCATCATCATTGTCTTCCTAACACCTGCTTTCCCACTCAGGGAAGTAAATGTTTGCAGGATCCTTAGGGAGGAGAAGCTTATCTTAGGGACAAAGTGGTCCTGGAAGGGAAGTTCTGCCTGTCAGCAAGTTGTGTAAAGCTGGCAGTCACTTGCTTATGCTTCATGGCTCACGTGTTGATTTGTCCAGAGACCCCACCTTGATGTTTCACTGTGATGTCTTTTATTTAGATACGGATCTGTCCAAACACAAATTTTTCGAGTGCCTTTTGACACAGGTGAAGAAACAGTGCAAACCCCACTATGCCCACACTCGGTCACTGGATGAAAACTCTCCTCTAGCTGCAGCCCTGAGCAGTGAGGAGAGGGAGCAAAGTGGCTGCAGAGCATGATGTGCAGTGCATGCACAATGTGCCTGCAGTGCCTGCAAAATCAAGTGGCTTTCTGATATGAAGCCAACCCATTGCTTCCCTGGCACTCTGCGTACAGCAGATCTGTGCTACAGTCTGTGACAACTTTAGGTGTCAGCCTCAGCATGCTGGATTGATGAACCAGCTGAGAGGATGGAGCAAGGGAAGTTCCACCCCTGGCACGGGACACCTGCCTGTGGCAGAGTCAGTGCCAGAGCAGGGCAGCAGGATTTCCCCACCCAGTGTAATCATTTTCTCCAGTGAAGCTGGGGAGGAGGCTTGACTCCTCAAGCGTGTGGAGATGGAGATCCTCAGAGACCTGGAAAAGGGAAAGGAAATGTGGGTCCCCTTATCTTGGTGTGAAAGTGAGCTGGTATGGCAGTGCAGGTGGGCTCCTGGTTTTGGAGAAGGGACATTAAACAGCAGAAGTTCCTGAGCTGGGTCTGGTGGAGTATCTCCTAGGGTGGTGTCCAGTGACTGAAGGGAGCAGTTTTGAGCAACAAATTTAATGAGTGATGAAAATATAATTGTCAACTTATTTGGGCATAATAGTATATTTAGAGAAGCAGCCAGCCAAACCAAACCAGCCCATTTTATCAGGCCAAACCTCACCCTATTCCTCTATTATCATAGGAAAGGATGTTCCCCTGATGCAGTTAAGTTTTTAAATGTCCAGTGATGCTTCTTCTCTGCCAGTGCCTACAGTTCTGGTGTGCCATCTGTTACATATTTGGACTGTTATGGCCCAAGGAAGGGAGCTGAGACCCCATGTAGGGTCACACACACAAGTTATTGCCATGGGGAACCAGTAACCTTCTTCTTCACCTGTCTTTGTCTAAAACTGCACTTTATTGGTGATGAAAATGCATTTAATAAGAAAAACAGAAGCATTACCAAATGGATGTGGAACATAGCAAAGCACGTGAGGGAAGAGGAGCAAAGTAAGACACACTCAATGTTGCTGTGGAGCTAACCCAAACAAATATGGATCAGAATCCAAACTGTTCCAGCAGCTCAACTTTTCTTACTCAGACACTATGCTCTTCCAGGGCCGGAATGCACAGGTAGCTCTTTCTTGTTCACTGTAATAGCTGTGGTACTGGAGGCTGCATCTTCCTTTATTTTTGAGCCTTTATTGCAAGTGGATGACTGTGTTCCATAGATGCTGAAATCCAGAGGTCGTGTGCTTGATTGCCCTCCTGACCGATATATTTTGTGAATGTTATTGTTGAGTGTATGTTAGTCATAGCTATGGCTGTGCCACATCTGGAGTTATTATCAACAGAAGAAAAGCCTACCTGTGCTGCTGGGTTATATAAAATGGAAAGAGCTTGAAACACACAGGACAGTAGCACTGCCATTATCTTTTTAGCTTTATGCTTGTGTGAGGTAGAGATTTAAGATTGCACTTACATTAAAGGGCTGCAGGTATGAATTGAGGATACTGGGTTGAACTTCAGATTGAAGAACGGTTAAGTTACTGAATTTCTACCTGAAAAGCAGCTAATAAAATGAGTGAATGTAACTATGCATTAACTGCAAATTCTGAACTGTGTGAACAAAAAGGAGTTATTTAGATCAATTTGGTAAGTGCATTAATAATGGAAGCCTAAATGCAGTGGGGCTTCTTTATTTTTAATGAAACTTAACCTGGTTTTTATCCATCTGCAACTGGCATATGACAGCAGCAATAATAATAA
>NW_010309724.1:11761-12693 GCF_000700745.2 Antrostomus carolinensis | reverse complement strand
GCCTTGCAGCCTTTTTTATGGATTGGGGTGAGAAGTTGAGTACCTCAAAAATACATTAAACAGTTCAACTTTTAACTCACTATTGATGAGCAGATATCTTCCACTCCCTGTCTGTAGCAGGCCCATATATGCCACTAACAAAAATAAAACAAACCCCGTCCTCACAGAAATGCTGTCTCATTATCGCTTCTCATTTATTTATATAAGAAATACCAACAAGTCAACTAATCAGAATCATGTTTAGGAACTGTGAAGAAATTTGGCACAAAAATACTGCAGATCAGTTTAACTACTTATAAATATCCCTCAGATTTTTTAATTTCTCATTCCCCATCCCATTCAGAAACTTTTAAATCTATCAGGACAATGAAAGTTCGTACCAAGAAACACAAACTGCTCCAGTGTTGCTATGCACACCTCATTAATGTTACTCGCTGCCTGATGTAATAATTTGTGAGCTATCAGAGGTACTGTCTACAAATGTCTAGATCAATGTGCTCAAGTTTTGCAGATTTTTGTTTTTCAGCTGCAGAAACAACGTAGGAAATGCCAAGAGTCACGTAATATTTGTTGAATGACCTTGTAGACAAGGACTGTACTAGCTACTGGTTCATCACTGTAAGAGGGCTTAAGAGCAAGATACTGCAGCATATTGTGCTACTGGAGAGACTACAGAACTGGATTTAACAAGATTTTAAAAATGCACAAAACCACACAACGTTTTAAATGAGCTTCAGTTCCTCTACAGAAATGTATCCGAAATATCACTGAAAACACAAAAGTGCGACCCTGGAGACTACTCACAGCCGACTATCACCTTACAAACAAAAACTTCCTGTCTGGAACTGCTTTTTCTGAGATGTTACAGTAATCTTCCTATTGTTACAGAGAGAGATTAGAGGGAAAAAAATTCTACCTCCTTGCTTTCCCTA
>NW_010309724.1:0-11730 GCF_000700745.2 Antrostomus carolinensis | reverse complement strand
CCCTACAATATTGTTTGTACACAATTATTACACTGTGAGGGTGGTCACAATTATTCACTGTGAGGGTGGTTAGACACTGGAACAGGTTACCCAAGAAAGTCGTTGATGCCCCCTCCCTGGAAGTGTTGAAGGCCAGGCTGGATGAGGCTTTGAGCAACCTGGTCTAGTGGAAGGTGTCCCTGCTGATGGCAGGGGGGTTGGAACTGGATGATCTTTAAGGTCCCTTCCAATCCAAACCATTCTGTGATTCTATGATTAATTTTTTTTAACACTTAACCCACACTGTAAACAGGCTGAGGTCAGATAAACAAAGGCTCCATCCAGATGACTTGTAACAAGGTTCAGTTAACACACTTTTTCACTGTCACATCTGCTCCTCTACCTGCATGTTTTCTAAACACACATAAGCACAAAATGTGGTGCTGCTATTCTTTTTTTTCCTAAATTCTCCACAAAGCAACTAACACAGTTATTGCATAGCTCCTACGTGCCACAGGTGCACATCCCACGGAAAGACTCCAGGGAAATCCAGGATTTCCTCAAAACTCACCCAAACAACATTTTGAAGATAAAAAGAACAAGTTTATGGTGGGTCAGGGTGATACACAGCATCAGCAGCATGTGGGCAAGTGGACAGTCTCCCTGCCACACTTGTGGTTTTGGATTCCTGGATGACACATGCAGAGCCTGAAGATGAAGTGATGCTTCTGGGATGTAGAACTCAACAGGATGCTGGGAAGAACCGGTCAAACCAGCCACACAAACATGACTAGTGCCTTGCACATACTACAAAATCCGTGCTGTTGAGTTATAAAAAGACAAAGCAACAAGCCTCTGGCATGGATGAAATCAACTGGCTGTGGTGGTAGCACTGATAGATTTCATCACCCTGCATGCAGGAATAAGACATATTAGGAGATTAAAGTTGTAGTGGAGCCAGAACCAAGTCAATTTTTCCTGTTAGAATAGATACCTCCACAAAACATCAGAAGAAAACTTCTGTTAAAAATAGGAAAATGTGACCATAAACAGCTCCTGTTAGCAACTCTGCTCCTGAACGTCCTAGGACATCAATGTTGGTTCATTTTCTGACAAATACTGTCAGAATTATCAACTGGAATTTTCAAAATCCATGCAACATGAAAGAGGACTAGAGACAAATATTTAATGACTTTCATTTCTGTCACCTGTCCTCCTAAACACAGCACCCCAGAGCAATGCAACTGGTGGCTGAGACTCTATTTCATTTCCAGAACAACTCAAGTGGACTACCCAAAACTCCACTTGCACAAGGATGAGCACTGGGGTATCTAACTCCTCTCTCTCAGCACACACTCACTCAGCACTCCCTGCAAACTGCCACAGTGACTACATGAGAGGAAGAAGTTACCACCACGTGAGGCCAGAGAGCAACACAAGCAGAGGTACGGGGCTCACAGAGGTGTCTCAGCAGTGATGTCTGCCTTACAGCACTGCCAAAGTTAGGCCATGTTGAGGTACAACACCGTACTAGAGATGAAAGGAAAAACTCTGTTGGCTTTGTAGACTCACAGCGTTGAAAAGAATGAGAAAAATAAATTCCTTATTATTTATGTTAAAATATTCTGCCATCTCATGATAACTTTTAAAAGGAGAAAAGATACCTTCTCATAGATGAAGCCTGAAAGCTCTAATTATCAAAAAATAAGGATTCATGCTCCCTTTCACTCTAGACAGCACATAAAGCCCTACTGTTGACAGCAAGGTCTACTAGAAACTGCAAATGCCTCTCACTATTTTGGCTTTTTTCTCCCAATTTCCTACTGATTTGAGAGGAAAAATTACTGAAAGTTAATACATGTTTTGTCTTTCTCTCTTTAGAAAAACTTTTCCATGATTTTATCTAGTGAAATACAAGGCAAAATGAATGTATTCAATCTGTTTTTTTTTTTCTTTTGTTTAAAGTTGTGGATATGGTTAAATTACACACACTTCACAAGATCTAAGCACATGCAGGTTACTGACCTGAGTTTTGAGAAGAGAAAGATGACACTTTCATTTTGATGGGGCAATAAAAAAGGCCATTTTATCAGCAAATTTTTAGATGCTTGCTCAATTGAAATATTGACTTTTATACAGACATTATATCGCTTCTAGTTCTGCATAGAAATTATTAAAAAGTGTTTCCTTAAAGAACATACACATAAGGATTTCTGCTTTCTGAAATTCTGGTAATGCTTGTAAGATTCTAGAGAGAAGGTGAAATAAGGAAAATACAACTATGCACTTTGTAAGGTGTGGTCTGGGTTGTGGTTTGGGTTTTTTTGTTTGTTTTTTTTTTTCCCTCCCAGTCCTTTCAGACGTTATTTCAATATTTACCTGAAATTTTACACGTTAACAGAAAATCAGGTGGATGGTACACTAAGTAAGCCATAATTCAAAGCTGGCTCAGCTAAAAGCAGATCTGATAGACCACTCTAATACTATGCAATTATCGCCTAGCAATATATGCAGCACTTCAAAAGCATCAATGCAGCACTTTAAAATTTGTAAATTAAAGAAGTTCATTTTAAATAATTGTATTTTAAAGATTAAAACAACCAACTGAGCCATTTGTTATTCAAAGAACTTAAACCACTACTATTGTCATCCCACTTCAGATTCAATTGAACAGATGAGAGGCCTGACTTGTGCAATGGCATTTTCCAGACATTATTAAACTTTCACTCCAAACAGTTTTTGTTTCTTCACCTACTTATACTGAAAAGCTGAATTTCAAAGGTGGTTTCAAAAATATTTCCAAATCACAGCTGAAAATTTCAATACGACTATATGGCTACAGTAATATCATTATTATGTAGAAATAGGTGAAAAAGTGATTCCATGGCAGCTACATTAAAAATAAATCCTTATTTACTTTGAGTACATGACCACCACTAACAGACAGGAGATATTGTTAGAACAGACTAACTGTTCATCATTGTGCCTCTCTCATTATGTTGGTAGCAAAGTAGCCTACCACAGCAAACTCAATGTAGCATTTCTACTGGTTCACCTTGTTGAACAAAGCAAAGCTGTTTCAGTAGACTTTTCTTCTTTAGATACCTGTCTGAAATAGAGGTTTGCAAAGAGAACATCATTACTTCTCTCCAGACATGGATGCAGTTTGGTTTGGGGAATTTTTAAGACATTTGTACTTAACAATTTGAAAATGTTTGCTTGTATACATTAGTGGTTTCCCTATCCACATCAGTCTACTTTTAGGTCACAGAATCACAGAATGTCAGGGATTGGAAGGGACCTCAAAAGATCATCCAGTCCAATCCCCCTGCCAGAGCAGGAACCTAAATGAGATCACACAGGAAGGCATCCAGATGGGTTTTGAATGTCTCCAGAGAAGGAGACTCCACACCCTCCCTGGGCAGCCTGTCCCAGTGCTCTGTCACCCTCACTGTAAAGAAGTTTCTTCTCAAGTTTAAGTGGAACCTCCTATGTTCAAGCTCACACCCATTGCCCCTTGTCCTACCATTGGGCATCTCTGAGAAGAGCCTGGCTCCATCCTCCTGACATTCACCCTTAACATACTTATAAACATTAGTGAGGTCACACCTCAGTCTCCTCTTCTCCAAGCTAAAGAGCCCCAGCTCCCTCAGCCTTTCCTCATGAGGGAGATGCTCCACTCCCTTCATCATCTTGGTCACTGAGAAGGAGATGCTACATAACACAGAAAACAAATAGTAGAGGAAAATCACATACCAGTGAAACACAAGTTTTTCCTTGTGCTTTCCATCTCAAGCCTGTCCACACTCAGGAAGACATTCTACAGTCCTGAAGGCTGTTTAATACAATTCCCTCTCAACCCTTTAGCTTTGACTGAATCAGTCAGTAACACTGCCAAGTAGTACCATCCACTATCTATTAAAAATGAACCAATTCAACTCTGTTTGCCTCACAGTAACATGAACATACACCTAGTATCTATCCAAACTTTGCTACAAAGACACAATGGAAGCAGCATCTCATTGTTTCTGTACTCAACCTAGAATGGTTCCCCAATTTTAGAAGTAAAATAACCTTGGTTTGGTTTTGTTTGTTTTTTTTTTTAAATGACACAAACTTCATGATCTGTTTACTTTGGTCAACGTTACCTGTGCTTTCAACACCAACACACGCACCACCACATACAACTCATAAAAATGTTCATAAAGTCTAAATACAATTCCAATGTGTTACAACCTTATTTTCACAGTCACAGGTAAATACACTCCACATGCTGTATTACAGCACTGCATGTTAACTTACCATAAGATTACTTAAATCCCACACACACCCCCAGCTCCAAATTTTTCCAAAATCCTGAATACATCTGCATAGGGAAAACATGAGTTTATTTTCCCTATTCCACCTGTCAGAAATATTTTTTGGGGAAAGAAAATGACAATAATAAATTAATCCAATGGTTCAAGATCCTGAGGAAGTGCACAGGGGATTTAAAGTTCACCTGTCAAATGTAAGAAGATAAATATGATTGTTTTCTCAATTAATAGTTTAAAGCCTTTTTTAATCACTGAAGCAGGAATATGTAGGGTTGGTTTACTGATATAAATCTTCTGGTCCAAATTCAAACAGAACTAGTTAAAAATGCTACTTTAATACTAAAATAAGTCAGAGTTTTAAAATAGAAATGCTAATTCACGAAACATGAAATTATTAGTGCAAGACTGTGTTTCTTATCTCTTCTGGATCAGAACAGTGAACCTCTAAGTCAGACTTACAGAGCAAAACTGAAGGTCCAGTGTTCTTGAGTATGTCACATCATAAGACTAAACCAAGTAGGTTTCAAGTCTTCTGCACTCCAAAATAATCCTGCCTTTCCTTCCAGACCTGACATACACTACAATTTTACAGCTAAATCTACAATTTTACAGCTAAATCTACAATTTTACAGCTAAATCTACAATTTTACAGCAACGTTATAATCTTGAATAAAAATGCAAAGAGCAGTGAGCTTTGTAGACTAGTAAGTCAACCAGTTTATACTTAAAGCACACAATAACAATAATAATCATAAAGTGATAAATCCTTCCAAATTGTCTGCAGTGAGAGCCTTATCCTGATCCCACCAGAGATGACATAACCTCACCTACTGCAATGGAAATGTTGGGATTACTGAAAATATGTTCTTTATATCTTAAAAAAGGGGTTAATTAATCAAAATAATTGACACCATGTGATAGAGGACTGCCCAAGAGAGTACAAAAGACTATGAAGTAGAACTGATTTGGTATACCAGGCAGCTAGTAAGAAACAGTTTAAATTTACAAGTACCAGTCTCAAAAGCAGTGCCAAAGAGCAGCACGTACAGGACAATCGAGAGGAGCATGTTCCCTCCGTGCTACTATTAATGAATAAAACACTCCACTGCTGTAAGAAAGTTTTTGTGCAAAAAATGACAGGTGCTTGCAAAGCTCTTTGATTCAAATACTTTGGGTTTTTTATTTGCTTATCTGGTATTACTTGAACGTTGATTAGTTTTCTTGTTCTACTTTTAAAGCTGTTTCAGAAAACCTAGAGATAAGAAAGAGCAATTCTAATTATTCAAAATAAAGAAATTTATCTTGCAATGAATGCTCGTTCAACACTGAAATTCTGCTCATCCTGCACTTTGAGGTTTCTATTTCGGAAACTGGAAAGTGCATGAGCCTCCAATATGAGAAGCAAAGTAGTTGGGGCTGTTCAGCCTGGAGAAGAGAAGGCCCCGGGGAGCTCTTATAGCGGCCTCCCAGTACCTGAAGGGGCTACAAGAAAGCTGGGGATGGACTTTTCATAAGGACAACTAATGACAAAACAAGGGGAAATGGGTTTAAGCTGAAAGAGGGGAGGTTTAGATTAGATATTAGGAAGAAGTTCTTCACTGTGAGGGTGGTCAGACACTGGAACAGGTTGCCCAAGGAAGTTGTAGCTGCTCCTCCCTGGAAGTGTTGAAGGCCAGGTTGGATGAGGCTTTGAGCAACCTGGTCTAGTGGAAGGTGTCCCTGCTGCTGGCAGGGGGGTTGGAACTGGATGATCTTTAAGGTCCCTTCCAACCCAAACCATTCTGTGATTCTATGATTTCTCTTTCACTTCAGATATGATCATTATTTGAAAATTATTTTAAAGCAAACTGTTATTCATGTTATAAGTGAATGTCCCCTTTTCTTTTTAAGGTGTGATGTGTCAATCTTTTCTTAAAAAAACCAAATCCTTTTCTCTATTATTTCATAGAAAACACGACCCTCAACTCTACACAAAACAGAGGAATGACTTAAGAACGCACAGTGGTGCTACCAATGTTTTTCTTGTGCACAGAACTGCATACAGTGAAAGAAGGTTTGCACCTCAGTCATTCATTACATGCCACAGGTTTTCAGCTAGAAGTACAATTACAAGATTTATGACTTAAAATCTGCAAAAATTATTCCAAATTCCAGTGAGTGACACTGACATTAGTATACGCACGTTGCACCAAATAAGACTTGATTCTTCAGACCTGCAGTTACCTGTTTAACATCCTCCCTGAACATCAAATAATCGTTATCCTATTTTAAATAGAAAAAGAAACAAAAACCTGGAAGACTTAAAAAATTTCCTTTACAAAAATCTATCTCTGATCTTAAAATAGAAGATACAATTACTTACATCATTACCTGTAATTAGAAATATATTGTTCAAAGATTACAAACCATAAATGAAAGCATGTGGCTACTCACCTACAGTATACCAACTAGCATCTGTCAACTTGCTGATGACAGCTTCTTGAAAGGATCCATCGGGCATTTTGGTTTCAACCATTGCACCAACCTGCAAAAAGGAGTATCTCAAGGTTACGTGTAATCCCAAACTCACACAGTGGAGAGAAACTCACCTAGGCATTAATGCTTCCACAGCAAGCTAGATTTATGTTTTAAAAAAGACTCATTTTAGCTAAGTGTTACTTTGTAAAATTTAGTTACTTAGCTGGTAAGAAGAAAAGTTCTGTAAGTATGAAGGCTGAACTGCAAGTAGACAGTAAAGCAGTAAGAAACTCAGAACATCTGACTCTGCGTGACTTACATCATCACAAGAAGTAAGAGAAGGCTAATTGGAGATAAATATTCAAATATGAGATCAAAGTAATTATTACTCGATTACTGATACATATGCAATTACTTCTTAATACTTTAAACATTGTTATACTGCCAGCTAGGTCAGAATTTCAGTAGCAGCCTACATCATGCATTTGTGTTCTTGTGGTAGCTGCAGAGACAAAACAAATACAAAAAAAGATGACCTCCTCTAAAGAGCTCAATTTGAGTTCAGTATTTTATAATGCAGCTGTGTATTTTAGCAGACAACTGTTACATATACTAAAATACAGATAAACACAGATTTTTATATAAAATACATCAACTATTTTAAAACACAGGTAGAACGACTGTATTTACTATTGTCTGAGCTTGAACTTGCTTCATAATCAAGTTCTAAATTACTTGTAAGAAGTTTCAAAGTTCCATTACTTATAAGAAGCTTCGTATCTTATAAGATGAAACAAAAATCACTGTGTGTGCCAAACTATTTGCCTATGAAGTATAATGCATAGAGAAGCGTAAACAGTCTATAAAAGCTACAAGAGCTAAGACTAATGACTCAGAATCAATCTGATCTAAAGCAATTAGCCTCCTTCTGTTGATGTAAATTCTGCAGAACAGTTACCCACCTCAAACAGCACCAAAATTTATAATTTTACCAATCAATTATGTGATTACCAAAAATAAAAGGCATGCGATATACGTACTCTTAGAGGTCCTTTCACTTGGTCATCTTGCACTAACTGAGTTGAATTATCCCCCTTTAGGACCACCTGAAAGATATTAATGAACTTTTTAATAGGTATCTTATTTTTAATAGCATATAAAACTGTATTTATATTAATAATTTGGAAAATAAGATCTTTATCAATCAAATGGACTCAAACATTATTGAACACAAAACACTTGGCATGGATGGTTTTACTGACAGGAAGCCCCAAGTATCACACTTAATATTTAATCTGCAACATCATAACTAAAGAACAAGGCAAATCAAACATCAGCCATTCCAAGGCAAAGAAAATACATTTGGATGTGAGTTTGGATATTGATGCAATCCAGGACATACCTGGAATTGGGTGTCCAGATCAGAAGATCAAGCAGGTTTTTTTCTCTCTCTCTGCTACAACCGTAGCACTTTATTGTCAACACACTTGAATACTAAAACTACAACCAAAATAAAAAGCTCTCTTTATTAACTATGTACCAAAAAAATCACTGAACTGACTGCAATATTTTCCTGCTGCCTTGAGCAAGAGAAAGTTTTTAGGGTAAAGATGTGAATTGCTACAAGGGTAATGAAAACAAAAATCAGTTACAGTGTAAGGAAATTATGCTTCTCCCTCCAAAATTAATATTTAGATGTCAATGCTGTTAACTGTTTCACTGCTGTTTGTTATAGCAAAAAAACTTACGGTGTTTTAATTAAAAAAAGTCTAAAATTCCTGCTTCTTTTCAGGAATCCAAAGTTCCAGGTGCTTTCTTTCCACCTAGAAAGATGTCCAGTTTTCTGGCTCCCCTCACTATTCCCCAACCCCAACTGTCGCTGTATTTATAAACACAGCACTAGTGGCATGCTAAAACAGAGTTGGTATTAACACACACTCAGGTTAATAAAGCACTTTATGCAGCTTTTATTTAAGATTTTCTATCAGCATTGAGATGAATACAGGCTGTCCTGCTACTCAGGAAAACACTGGGCTTTCTGGACTCTTTGCACTCTTGGCAAGCATGCCGGGGTGTGCCTACATGTTCTTAATTACAGTATCAGGCTTAGCTTGTTAAAACTTCAATTGTTATAATATAATCGAGATACAGTGACAGGAATTTCCACCAAGTCACAGCAGCCTCATATACTTCCAAATCTTATCATGAAGTAAGAAAGCATATGATTCTAATGAGAAAAAAAGAAACTTGTACTTATTAACAGTCTAAATATTCGATCAGACCAAAGATATAGATGCAAAATTAAGAATGTTAGACCAGGAAGGACAGCACACTGCTTCCTATGCAGCCTCTCATTAACACAGATTTCAAAGAACATGACAAACTTCTCTCTAAGTGCTCATTAAGAACAGGGGAAAAGACTCCAATATCTCAATTGAGGTGGGTTTTTATTCTATTCATGAAAAGCACTGTGATAAAGTGATACGATCTATGTATGTAACTGAGGAGGCTGATAGCTTGTTCTACCTGATCCTCACAAAAACTTAGATTTGTGGCTATAAAAAGAAGCTTTCAGCTCTATTTGTGTCCTGGTTTTGCTAGGATAGGGGGTTTTGGGTCACTCATGCCTTATTTACATGTTCTGGACAGTAGACAAGAAAGTAGGAAGTGGCAGATTTTGACAAAACAAAGCAGAAGAACAATTTCTAAATTTACTTTGAATTTTTAACTTTTCTTTAACTACACTTAATTCTTGTTTTCCCATAGTAGCATTTACAACAGCACTGCAACACCAAAATAATGACTTTCTTCTGTGGTTGTTTTGGCACAAGACCTGTAAATGTGGATGAGTATTACGTGCCAGTACTACGCACGTGTAGAAACTCAGCTACAGCCAGAGCACGCTGTTTTAGAAGCAGCAGCAAGATGTTTAAAACTCAAATGTTATCCTGGATATTTCTAAAACCTGGTCTAAGTAACTAATTATTGCCATCTTTTTTGCTGTTATGTTGATTTATTTTGGCATTGCCTCCTGAGTTCTGAGCTATAAAACTGCGAATGTCAGTTGGAATGAAATGGAACTTTTGCTTCTAAAGAGGTTGTTCTTTTTTCCTTATTACTCATGTAAAGCCCTAATCCTCTCTTTATGACATCAAAACTGATTGCTGTGGAACTGATGCATTCACAAACAGAAGACAAACATGACCAGGAAAGAATTAGCAAGAATAGGTAATGTGAAAGCTCGTTCTTGTTCCAGCATCCTTCTAAAAAAACATAAAACCCCACCACTCTCCTAACAAACAGAACAAAAAAAACCCCAAACAAAAACCACCCCAAACCCAACACCAAAAATATTAGAAATAACATTCGAGTGTTCTCTAAAATTCATACAGTGAGGTGATGAACATTCCCTAATCTTCAGGACTGGGATCTTCTCTGACAGTCCTTTCAACACGATGCTTTAATAAAATCAGCACCAACCCCAGTACGCTACCTTGACTTTCACAAGCCTTTTCACTGTCTTAATCTTTGCCTCGCAGAAGGCACCACGGTACTTGGCACTGACATCAGTTCCCACTGTCAGGTAGGCAGGCTCATCTGCTGCCTAGCAAGAAACAAAAAGTAAGAAAAAAAGTTTAGTTATCCTTATTTATTTTTACAGCTACATCATTACACATTTAATTCTACATCTAAACTTTTAGACCTATTGACTTTTAAGTGATAAATAACGACTCTACTTGGAGTTGCCATCAGTTTGTTTTTTAAAGGGAAAAAGAAACCAACAAACAAGTTACAGGAAGTTTTGTTTTAGCAATGATTTCTATCCCCCCCCCCCGCTCCCCCCCAATTCTGTCAGCCTAATTGCTCTCCTAGAAATATCTTTGAGAGCATTGAACTGATATTTGGAACATTTCCTTATAAAAAAGGGCAGTAACATATAAGAGTGACTATTAATTCAAGTAATTCCTATACAGCATACAAAATGAAAGTATTTCAACTGCAAAAAGACAGTATAAAGGATAGTTGCACTTTTTTCAGCTATGAGCAATCTGATGACACAGATTATTTAAAAAAATTGAGATTGCTATCATCCCAATGCTTACAATTAAATCTATAACATTCTATATACAGGATTATTTTTCTTGCTGACTAAAAGGAGACATCTAGAGAAATCTGTTGTAATCTTTCAAACAGCTGTTAACTAGCATTTTTCTTTCCTGAAACGCTTTTATCAAAGCTTAATTGCATATCCATTTTTAAGAGAAAGAAATAATTCTGATCACGTTTTTTCCTTAATCTGGATTTTAATACTCAACATTTCACTTTACGGTGCTTGTAGCAAGTGATAAACAAGGACAAAATTACCACGTTGAAAACGTCTATCAAGACAGGAAATCGGCACAGAATATTAAATAACTTTTTCAGTTATGGTTTTTTTTTTTTAAATTGTTATTATTTCTTAAAGTCTGAAGGCAAAAAAAAAAAGAGTTTTTCTCTCTTTTGTGAATTATACTGCAATTGTTAAACCTCTGTACTGAAAAAAACTGGCACCAGCTAAGGCGGGACAAAAGCTGTGGTGGTTTTGCAAACTCGCAATAGCAGCTGCTGATACAGGAAGCATTTAAAGACCGTAGCCTAAAAGACAACAACTCAAAAAACGTAGTGTATTTCCAGGCTACTCTTACAAGACGGTAAGAGCTTTGCTCACCCCAAACACCTCAGCTGGAGAAGCAGAAACAGGATTTGCAGCACGCAGCGAAACCCCAACCAGCCTCATCCGACTGTTGCTCGGCCGAGACGGGAGGTTAAAGAATGAAATCGCCAGCGCAGCCAGCGAGGGGGGAAAGGCAGCGGCCCCCCGCACTCTGCCTACCTTCATCTTTAAAGGTTATTTGAGGGATTCCAGCTCCAAGGCTTCTCCTCCCCGCCAGCGCACGGGAACACACTGCAAAACAAGAGGGGGGGGAGTGGTGAAGGC
>NW_010309723.1:0-3506 GCF_000700745.2 Antrostomus carolinensis | reverse complement strand
CAGCATTCCAGTTGTGTGAACTGTCCCACCAATTGAGAAACAGCTCTTTATAACAATACAAGAACGTAAGATACATAGGTCTGATTTGTGAAGACCAAAAGAAAAGGGTGAATGTGCAAAGCTATTGCCCACCCTTTTGTGAAATTGCCCTAAACAAGGCCTACAGCATCTGCTAAGGAACTTAGGTCCCTCAAGAGCTTGTGTTTTGGCTGCCAGCACCAGCTTTAGCCTGTGTTAGTACATATTTACACTGCTATAAGCAAAGCTAATTGCATAAAGCCTGCACATACCTTCATTTGCTGATTGACTATTCCCAGCACAGTATTTTAAAGCCTGCCTTTAAAATTTTCCATATGCATCCTTTTTCTCTTATTTTGCATTTGCTCAATCTTCATCAGTAATCCAAATTTCCAGTAGTTCTTACTTTTCACCAAGTACTGGTAAAATTCTGAATTTTGTACTAGTTATTACTGAGGCTAAAATTTTACTGAATCAAAGGTTCATTGTGGTTTTTTGTTTGGATTTTTTTGAGGGAAGGGGTTATTGTTGGTTTGGTTTTGGGGTTTTTTAAGTAAGATTAAGGAATGGACAAAAACTCATCTAAATGTCCCGATTTGACCTTGTTTGTGTCATAGTTAAATACATAATAATAGTTGGTTATATTTAAGTATTGCCTAGAGGATCCAGTCAGATAGAATTCCAGTTTAAGTACAATGTCAGCATTTAATAAGGGATTGTGCCTATCCTAAGAAGTTGACAGTTAAGATAGATAAGATTTAGAAACGTAGGAGAGAATATATCATTATCTCCATTTTACAGCTGGAGAACTAAGGTATGCAGAGACTAAATGACTTGCCTTCAAGCTAATCAAATTTGAACAGTTTGTATTTAAAGTATGTTAGAGCAAGCAGTGTAATGACTCCAGTAACAAGAATACAGTAGTGCAAATTTCAGAATCTTAGTTTCAAAGCCCAAAATTTTTATTCACATATCCTGAACACTTAGTGGAGACAAAAAAAGCCAACCAACCAACCAACCAAACAGGTTGCAAAGCAAATTGCCCAAGGATTATATGAGATTTTAATCTAAATGTTTCTTCTTCTGTGTCATAATAGTATGCAACAAAGAAGCTGCATGAGTGGGATGTAAATTCTATATTTGAGAAAAACTCATACCTTGCAGAAACAGAAAAAAGGTTTAATATGTGCTGTGAAAGCCAAATATGATTAAGCAAATATTTTTAACAGATTGTTTATATGTATCCCCTGAATTTAAGAATTCTTTAAGGTTTTTTTATAACTTTTATTTGAGGTTTTCCCAGAGGATGAAGGAACTACTGTTCATGCATCTTTTCCAGAGCTCTAAAACAATTTTACAGCTGTAAAAGGAACCATTCCACCACATCAGATTATCAAGTATTGCATCACAGGCTGAGTTACAAATATTATAAATTCTTATGTAAAATAAACCAGTTTATAAGAGTTTAGCCTGGAATCCTGTGCATATAAGTAATTATACTCATGTAAATACTCTCTAGCATTTTCATTATTAGAGACTAACTGGGTACCTTTTTTTAATAAACTAGTGAGAGTAAATAAACTTTATGGTAACTATCATAATTCTAAAGGGGGAAAGATTTTCAGATTACTTTTGACAGTCTTTCATTACCAGGCATGTTGTCTTTGCAGGAAGTTTTGATTTGCATATTGTCACTTTTTCTTTCTGTTTTAGAATACAAAACAGTTTCAGAGAAAACAGAAATATTTTTTCAAGGATTAACCATGGATCAATGATGTCAAATTCCTAAGACAATACATTTAAATGGTATCCCCTTAGTGACTGTGTGTACTGTGAGTGGTGTTTATTGACTGATTAATCACCAGATTTTTTGTTTGTTTGTTTTACTCTCTTCTAATTTTTCTTCATCTTCTCTGCACAGATGTTAAATGTTGTTTGTTGGAAGAGGGGAGTAATTATCATGAAACGGCATCCTCTGAAGAAACAGAGATCACGAGTTAATAAATACCTGTCTTATCATCCCAGGCTAAGGATTTACAGATGGAAGTGAAATGAAAAACTACAAGTACAGAAATTACATTGCAGGGCAAGACTGGTTCAAAACTGAAGAAAATTTTTGTGGCTAAGCACAAGGAGTGGGGCAAAGTTGAGCAAACAAACTGGGTTTCTCAGCAAGAGGATGGGGATGTGTGGAGGCAGATAACAGAAATACCAAATAAAGCTGCAAGATGTTACCTGTTAGATAAGCACACACCCACACACATATCTTTCCGCGAGGATGCATAAACCAGCAGATCAAGTTAATACAATCAACCCTGGACAGGACACATGAAGAATCACAAGATGCAGTTCATGTTACCTGAAACAGGCTGGGCCAAGAGTGACAGAATGATGTAGTGCTGACCACTGACTTCAGTAAGGTCTTAAGGCCTCCCATCACCACTCCAGCTTTTTTCTGAATGCACACAGGAAATGAGACAGTCTCTTCTTACATGTCCAGAATAATATTAACTACCTCAATATAACCATCATCACACTGGGTATCCTGATCGGCAGTTTCAGAAAAGATGTGTCTTGCTGTGAAGGCAGAATTGCCCTCTCATGCATCATTGTCTCATCGTACATTAAGGTACAACAGTAACAGAGTCAGCATTTCTATCCCCTGGTCATATTGCATCTTTTCCATGTACAGGAAACCTTTCTCAGAGCTGTTACTTGTCTCTTTGAAAAGCACTGTATTCACTTGAAGAAGAAAAGTATTTTTTGATTACTGAACAATACTAAATGTGTTGAATCCTTTCTAAAGGACCTTGGATGTGTCACTTGTTTTGTCATTTGAGGAAAACATTGCATTTGTTGACTTTGAGATGACTGAGAAACATTTGCTGACCTTGTGGTTTATTTTGTGGCTAGGCTTTATGTTGACACATGAGTCTTACCAACCTGAGGAGTTACTAATACTAATAAGGATGAAGTCTAGTGCATGATACTGAGGAGGGAATTAACAGGTTACATCAGTAATTGTCACTAAGTAATTTTTTTTGTTTATTAGAGAAACAGAAAGTGTAGGAAATAAAAATAAATCAGATAAAGTGTGAAATAAGCTCTTGAAGGCAGTAAGAAAAATTAATATAAAGACAAGCTGAGCAAACATCCAGCAGTACACAATTGCCAGCTCAAACTAAATTACTTATTTAGCCTTTCTAGCCTCCATTTCTTCATACACATTCTTTCCTTAGAAACTGCTCACAGTGGCATATCACCTGGATGATTTAGCGGAAGTTTTGTCATTTTCATGGATGAATGGGAAAGGTAAATCAATGTCATGACACTTATTCTCATCTATAAACTATATCTGAACCTACTTTGGGTTTGCTGGGGGAGTGGGGGCCAAACAGAAAGAAACAAAAAAAGCCTAAGCCTTCTGGCAGAGCTGAGAAGGTTGTGATCAGCAGCACAGAATCTAGTTGGAGGCCTGTACCTAGTGG
>NW_010309722.1:0-15554 GCF_000700745.2 Antrostomus carolinensis | reverse complement strand
TTCCTTCCTTCCTTCCTTCCTTCCTTCCCCTTTTCAATAACTTTGCAAAAGTATTATAGCAAAACTGTCAGATGAGTAGCCAGAGTCTCCTTGATCCACGGCCTTTTATTCCAAGCTATCTGACTCTGTGAATGTATTTTACAGATAACATTATTTCCACAGGGAAAGGCAGTGTGAGTGGTGAGGAGATTACACAGCAGCCCAAAACACTAACAGCTATTTACTTCTGTGCCTGGCAGTCAGTTTGGTGGTTTTATGCCTCTTTAATTTTCTCTTTGTCTCTATTTGAAAGACATATAGATAAGGAACTGCCCACCTCAACCAGAAGAGAATCCGCCAAGCAGGGTCAGATGCATAGTGTGAATTTAGCAAGTTTTTTTCCTTAAATCACTTATGTTTCTACAGGGAAGGGGACAAAATCCTAGCTGGGAGCTGAGTTTCTGCTTCTCCTGACTCTGCTGGGTGACACCAAGCAAGTGACAATAGATGGATATGCCTCAGGGTCCCCGATTATTAATAGGGATGGTGACACTCTGCAGTGCTTTGCAGTCCTACCACTGTAAAGCTCTTGATAAGATCCACTCAGGGCTGTAATTAGGAGGTGGTGCTCAGGGTGGTGCATAAACATCTCTCAGGCAGAAGTGGGGGTCAGCTGCCTTGTGTCTTGCTTTTCAGTGAGATCTGGCTGCTTCCTCCTAACCTTTTTCCCAATATACTGCCTCAGATGCCCATTAGTGCTTCAGACCAAGTGCTTTTGGTTGAATCTTGAGAAACTTTAAGGAACAGAGAGGCAGAGAGAGCACTGTGGCCATCTCTGGGGTTTCCCTAATCAAATCCTTTACCTGTAATCCCTCATCCCTGAGGGAAGAAAACAGCATTGACATTATCAGGATAACAGTGACATGGTGGCCAACCCATAGCACCTGTCCGGCTCTACTGCTGTGATGTTGAGATGAACGGTTATAGCACTGTAGGAGGAAAAGAGACACCTTCATCGCCCAGGGGTGCCACTGGCTCCAGAGACATAAAGGTCCCACACTCTCAGGTGGCACAGAGGGGTCCCTTGTACCTTTGCTCTGCACCCTGCTTTCCTGGCACTAGGTAGGAGGGCTTCACCAGGAGCTCCCGTTCCTCATACTGGGGGTTTCAGTACAGAACTCCTTCCAGACACTGAATTAAAGCACTAAGTGGCACGATAATCCATCTCTAATAATCTTGATGGAAACACCACTGCAGGTTGCACAGCTACTAAACAGGAATAGGCTGAGGAAAATGTCTCTCCTCTGCATGCTTGGTGTCCTCTCCCTGTCTTCTGCATGCTTGGTTACTAACAAGTTGAAAAGCAATCTGATTTTTTGTGTCCTGCCTTTGCCCTTACCCAGTCAAAGAAATGAAGAGTGGGTAGCGATGGCTGAATTAGGAGCTTTACCCAATAGTTATCTGAAGCCAAATTTCCAGTGCTGTTTACTGGGACCCAAACCAGCCCTGGCTTTTCAAAGATGATGCCTTGCCCCATGAGGCCAAGGGCAAAAACAGTGTGAATGATGATGAGGATGCTGCCTCTCTTGCCCATTTTCCCCATGTGCATGTGAACAGCAAAAAAATCTTGATGCTATCTTCAGTTTTCTTTTTTTTTTTCATTTTCATATTTGCAGTAGAGTCAAACATTTTTAAAAAATCTTCTAGGATGTGTACCAAAATGTATTTTCAAGCCACCTTCTGCCAGGTTTTGATGGCGCTGGGTAAAGTAATGCCTGCTCTAATTACTGACATCATATGAAAAACCTTTTTTTCCCCCCTCCAAATCTGAAGCTGCTTGACCTGTAATGACAGAGCCGTCTTTGTTGTTGCTTTTTCCTGTTTCCTTTCAGCTTGCTTGATGTCCTTCTACAGCAGCTTTTAAAACTCACCTCAGGTCCTTCTTAGTGGTTGAGATACAATTTAGCCGTAGCAAACAGGGATGTAAATAAGCTGGGCTTTTGTAGCTCTGGAGCTAACTTGGAGAGTGATTTGCCATGCGTTTGGGGCTGGTTGTGTCGATTACTCATGCGAGTGTATTAATGAAGTTGCAGGGAGGCCAGTGGCACAATGGCCACATTCAGCCGGGTTTCTAAATTGCCATCAGAAAGCTGGCAAGTTTTTCATAAGGGCTTTTGCAGTATTTGGGGAAATCACTGTTGTCTGTGAAAGATGCTCTGCTGATCTGGAGAATTAGAGGATATGTACATGAATTTTTGATCCAGGCAGTGTCCCAAGGGCATTTTTTGAAGTGTGCTTCCTGCCCTTTAGCTGTCAAGTAAGCAGCAGTGGATTTAGGAAAGAACTGGGTGAAGATTAGTTTTAGCATGGTGGTTGGCTGAGTCAGTTTGGCATTTGTCAGGTTTATAGTGCTGTGCTTTTGAGTATGCTCAATAATTGATGAAACTTCTTTTTCCAAGTAGTTGATGTAAAGCAGTTCATTTGCCTTCTGCAGTTCTCTGCTGTAAAATCCAGTTATTGTTAATAATTATATCTCTGCCACTGGGCCAGTATAGTGGTTTCCCTTGGCTAGCACGTGGCTAGCAGCCAAACACAGCCACTCGATCGATCACTCCTGCCCCAGGGGGTAGGGGAGAGAATTGGGGAGCAAGGAGACTCATAGGTTGAGATAAGAACAATTTAATAATTGACATAAAATAAATCTTTAAATAATAATGATATTAAAATAGTAATGATGGTAATAGTGATACACAGTGCAATTGCTCACCACCCAGCCCGTTCCAAGATAACGATCCCAGAGGAGCAACAATCCCAAACCAAAATCACAATCCCAAAAGAGCAAGAGCCCAAGCGCAAGTCAGAGAGAGCAAGAGAGGGAGAGACCCTCATTAATATACTGAACATATATTAATATATGTCATATGATATGGAATATCCCAAATGCCAACTTAGCTTATTAATTTAAATATTCCTCACACCCTTAGCTCTTGTGCTTGCAGACTAACAGAACACAAAGTCCTTCACTTCCAGTGACAAAAAGGAAAACACTGGTATGTTATCAATGTTTCTCTCATAACCAGTCCCAGGCTGAAACCAAAACACAGCGCTGTTCTAGCTACTAAAAAGAAACCCAGCTCTGTCTCAGCTAAAAACCAGCACAGCCAGAAACTGAAGCACCTGAGCCCATCTGATCACCAGAGGGTTTGGGAATAGAAGGCATCTCCTGGAGGAGCTGTGGGGAGCGTGTTCCCTGGGTGAGCTGCGTGGGGCAGTGGGGAGCAGGGTGCCAGTGGTTAAGCTCATGGAGAGACCTCCCTCTGCAGGCAGCAGGGTCTTTGGAAAATCATGGACAAGCTGCTGTTTGCTCTCAGAGATGTTGCTAAAATGAGTCACTTGAGGGTGATGATTGGCTGGCCAGAGATCTTGGTCGTGCCGCGGCAGGAGGAGGGAATGCTCTGCCCCAGAGAAATGGCTGAGGTGACACTTCTGTGCGGGGTCACCCAGCGAGGACAGGCCCTGGGAGCGTGAGCTGTGCCTCGCCCCAAGGTGGGCATGAGGCCGGAGGTGTGCCAGGCACCCTGCTCCAGCACTGGGAGAGACATCAACGAGCAAGACGAGGAATTACAGGAGAGGTTGCTTGCACAGCTGAGCATCAGGAAAGAGCACTGAATTCAGTTTGCACAAGCGACCTCCGTGCTTGTGACTGGGGTGGATGAAGTTATTGTCCCCTTTTTTTGTTTTAAAACTTCAACCCATTTTCACTCTCTTCTGGTGTGCATCCATGTATGATCCAAATACACGAGCACATTACATTTCATAAATAAGCATTTGTGCCACACAAAATATTTTATAAAGTTACCTATTTACAGCTTAAGCATTTCACCAATGTTAACCTTTTCGGAACTCCTTTCTGTGATACAAGAATACATAAGAGCAAGTGAGGACCTACCTCAACTTGTACAGTGATTTTAAGAGGAGGTCTCAGAAATTAATCCCAAACTCCTGTTTTCCTATTCTGACCACTACCTATGTTATCTTCCTTTTTTTTCCTGAAAATGATGCATGTTATTTCAATGTTTTGAGAATGTTCCAGCCACAGCATGTTTTTATGGAGATAATATTTCAGTGCTCAGTGTTTGGTAGAATCATAGAATGGTTTGGATTGGAAGGGACCTTAAAGCTCATCTAATTCCAGCCCCCCTGCCATCAGCAGGGACACTTTCCACTAGACTGGGTTGCTCAAAGCCTCATCCAGCCTGGCCTTGAACACTTCCAGGGAGGGGGCAGCCACAGCTTCTCTGGGCAACCTGTGCCAGTGTCTCACCACCGTCACAGGAAACAATTTCTTCCTCATATTTCACCTAAACCTCCCCTCTTCCAGTTTAAAGCCATTACCCCTTGTTCTGTCACTCCCTGCCCTTGTCAAAAGTCTCTCCCCAGCCTTCCTGTAGCCCCTTCAGGTTATAATGGATCAAGGCAGTGGCCTGTAAAGTCTAATCTCCTGCCTCCACTGCTGACTGATGCCAAGGTACTTCAGAGGCAGCCAAAACTGAGTTCTGTACCTACAAGCAGTAGGTGTGTCTTGTCTAAGCTGGAGAAAGCTGGCATGCTAAGCAAAATCTGTTTTTCCCTCGCTGAATACGGGAATACTTGCAAATGGGAATACTTCAGCAGACTGTATATATACTCACAAGAGTATGTGGGGGCAGTTACATGGGTGTGAAAAGATACTTCAGTGAGTTTCCTCACAGAGAGGCAAATTGGCAGCTATGATCTACAACAGCAAAGCAACTCCTTCGTGGGGTAGCTAGCTGAACAACATGAAAGCTGTGAGCAAACCAGGTTTGTCAGGGATTTCAGTTCCCACCCAAAAGGGGGTTAGTCTGGGGGACACGTCGGGGCTGTGTGCTCCTCACCCTGGTGCTGATGGGGCTGTGCTGGCAGGAGCAGGCTGCGGGGCTGGGCTCTCACCTCTGCTGTGTTTGCAGGGCAGGAGGGCTGGGGCTGGTCCTGGCCAGTGCGGGCTTCGGCCGCCTGACCGCCCCCATCATGGAGCTCCACAACCAGAAAGGCTACTTCCTCCACCACGTCATCTTCGCCTGCTGTACGCTCATCTGCATCATCTGCATCCTGCTGCTGCCGGAGAGCAAGAACCAGAACCTGCCCGAGAACATCCCGGACGGGGAACATTACACCCGGCAGCCCCTCCTGCCGCACAAGAAAGGGGAACAGCCCCTGCTCCTGACAAACTCTGAACTCAAGGATTACTCCGGCCTCCATGACTCAGCAGCTGTGAGCGACGGGATCTCAGAGAACACCACTGCCAACGGGATGAAGTCCATGTAACTGGGTGGATTTTTTTTTTCCTTCTTTTGTTTTGGTTGGGGTTTTTGGTTTTTTTTTGTTTTTTCCCTTCTCCTCGTTCTTTTGTATTTTATTTGATGCTGTTGTGCAGGAGGAGCAGCACTTTGGGCAAAGGTGTTTTGCACAGATTTTACAAACCAGTGATGGAGCAGACACAGACTTGGGGGAATTCAACTCTGCTGCTAAAGCAGCTTTTGGCATCTTCAACTGTTGTGCAGATTGCTCTTGAAAACATTATGGGGGAAAAGACTCATTTGAGAAAAGACCTGGCTGGAGGTAGCCCTTCAGAACTCTTTTTTTTCCTACCATTAAATATGTATATTTATTTTGATTTATTCTCAAGAAGCACTTTATTTCCTTTTCCTTTCATAGATCACAAAAATGAAGCCATCTTTATTATAAGAGGTGCAGCCATTCCAAGAAAGAAACCATGGGGGGGGTTGTTTTCTGTTTTGTTTTTGTGTTTCTTTAAAGGAAAGAGGGATCCACTGCAAAGTTGAATTGACTGAAATTTAGACTTGTGCAACATTCTGCTGCCTGTCTAGAAAGTCCAAGAGCCCAGGTTGCCTGCTGTGTTTGTATACACAAAAAAAAAAAGGAAGAAAAAAAAAAAAGCAAAACCTGTTGTGACTCAAACTCTGACTGCATTTTAGGCAGCTTATGTTTGTTTTTATAGCCCATGTGCACTTGAAAGTTATTTTCTAAATTAGTACATTTTTTTTTCATCGAATGCAGTGAAGAAAATCCTACCCAAACAAGCTGATTTTTCAATGAGAATCAGCTTTCTGCATTTTAAGAGTCTATTTTAGATGGCTCCCGCTGGTGTTTAATAGTAATGTAGATGATATTAATGATTTGACCAATGATGCAAAAATTAGTTTTGCCAAGAATGGCTTTAGTTACCAGGAGGTCCAGAATCTCTAACTGACTGCTCCAAGAGAAGAGCATAGACCAGCAGGGACAAAAAGTGAGGAGCATGGGCTACCATCTGCACTTTTATTCCAAAAAGCAGTTCAGCTGCGATTCCTGCTCCTGGGAAATGAGTGTCCTGGCATTGCCTTACCTGTTCTTAGAACCAAGGTTTTTGTTTTCACTGTAAGTGGACAAAATGCTTAAGTGACTGTCGGAGAGGAATTAATTGATAGCCTGTGAATTATGGCTTACGGTTTGCTGTTGGCCATCTTGGGGCTTTTAGGTGTGTTTTCTGGTTCTGACCCAAGAATATACAGTGAAGTCACCCAGATTTCCCCCCTTTCCCAACTGCTCTTGTAGGATTGTCATTCAGGGGAAAAAAAAAAAAAGTTTGCTTAAATGGGATTGATCCTACTCTAGGCAAACCAAAGTGAACACCCAGTTTGTCTCCTACTGTGCAGATGGCACTTTGATAGTGGCCACATGACTTCTTTCCTCCAGCCCCTAAACTTAATTTCCTTTGGCCATCAGCTTTTGGTTCTCACTGTGTGAATATCGTGAGGATCTAGTTCAATGCAAGGACTTTGTAAACAAAAAGCTTTCTTGCATTGCAGTTAACCTCCCTGCTCTCCCTCCCTCTTCTCCTTTCTCACTCAGGCCATCCATTTGTGATTGCTCGGTAGTGCAGACGTTCAAACAAGCAGAGCAGCAGGATGTCGATGTTGTATTGAGTGCTCATATGATTGCCACTTTGTTTGATGTACATCTTGCATTCGTACGCATGGAAAGCGCTCGTTTGCACTTTCCTCCTCTACCTTTCCTCCCCTTTCCTCCTTTGCTGTATATATTGTCGAATAACCTAACAATTTCCATCCTCCATTAGGCTGCCGATGTCCTCTTACAGCCCCCCATAAATCAGAGATATGTGCTCCCCGGCGGGCGATGCAGTAAGTAGCGCAGCCTCAGACGCTGATGAGTGCAAGGGGACAGGTAGACCTGCAGAAGTGACAGAGATTGTTGTGTTCAGAGTAACAATGTTGTCCTAAAGCTGCTAATTTTTGTACAGAGGATGTGGACATTTGGGTTCTTCTTGAGCCTGGTAAGAAACACTGGACCAGTTGATGGTAGTTTTGCTCTAAGTTAGGCTACTGTTTTTTTTTTTTTTCACCTTTGCTAAACTTGCTGTGACAGTTTTATTGTTAACCTTGAGCGCGGTTGCTTCTCTTTTTGTTCTGCACCAAGACTTCTGCAGTCTATGTTCACCTAAGGGAAAAAACCCAGGCCTTCCCCATTCACGCAGTATTCATGTGCCAAATTTGTGCAATAACTTTTGCCTTTGATACAAGATGCACACACACTGGGGGTGTGTGGGGGGAAAACGGGTTCTCAACAAAAAACTGAAGAAGCAAAACAAGTCTTAACAGAAAAGGGCCCAAAAGTGGAGGAGCAGGGGCAAGCACAGAGGTGGGGAGCAGTGTCCTGCCATCCATCGTGCTGAGGAGCCAGCGGCTCCTTCCTTCGTGGTCTCTGTGTGTGCGTGCTCAAGCTACGGTATGGCTCTTGTAGACCACCCACAAACCTATTAAACTGTCTGCTTCCAGCCCTGTCAGCAGTCCTGGTGTGCTCACCGCTGTTGTCCACAGCACTTTATCGTTTCCTATTCTGGTGGTTGCTCTCTGATGACAGATGGGCCCAGGGAAGAGAATGGTTGTTTAAACATATCAACATCTATATAATAAACAAGCTAGGCGACAACAACATGCGGCAATTTTTTTTTTTTAATTATTATTCTTATAAAATGGATTTGATTTGCTGCTTTTTGGGTTAGCCTGAAAACAGGTAGTTGGTACTGATCTTCTGCAAGGTGGGGAGCCCTAACCTCTCAAGTTGGTCTGGCCCTCTGCCTCTGTCATGACAATAAAACACAAACTAATTCCCTGCCTTGGCAGCTCCAGTTTTGCTCCTTTTCCTGAAAAGATGAGCACTTCTGTGATTGTTATTTTTTTTCCACACACGCTCACAGAGTTGGGAAGCTTTTGCTAAGTGTATCTCGTGTGGAGGAGCCGCGCACCAGGCGATGCAGGAGGGCAGAAACCAAAGGTGGAGATGCTGACCGTCCTCTGCCTGCTCCCGTGGCAGCACAGGGTGATGGTCCCCTGCACCATCTGTTCCTCAGCCGCGTCTCCCCTGCTGCCATCACCAGGAAAAGCTTTTCTCAGGCAGCCTGTTCTGGCCACCACAGCAGGGGAAGTGGTCAAAGCTGTCCTGTCCATTTTGGCCTTTTTTTTCTGTGAACCTTCAGTAACCTCCAAGCTTACCAGTGGATTTTTCTTTAGGTTTACCATTTAAGGGCTTTCTTCCATCTTTGTAAGTTTAAACAAAAATGTGAACGTGACGTTATGCTTGATCTTGGGGTTGGTTTTTTTTTCCCCTTTTAAGGTTTCAGTACTGCTTTTGTTGCCAGACACACTGCAAATGGATAAGGACAGTCACCTCATTGCAAGTGTTTTGTGACAACTCAGACAGGAGTTTGTGGAATTTACTTTTCAGTTTTGTTATCTGGGCTTTTTTTTTTTTTTTTTTAATGGAAATATTTTAACTGTTTTGCCACTTCCTGGAGCCAAACACTAAAGGTCACCAAATTGGAAGCAGAAGTGCCATTAACTGAACTCTGTGAATGTCAAGTCAAGTTGCGCCTGTAGCTGGCACATAAGACAACACTATTAAGTGGGGGGGATGATCTCCCTCACTGTAACTTTTTTTTTTAAAGAAAAATAAAATGACAAACCTCATTTTAAATGTATTGTGTAAAACGTTTCGGGAAAGGAGTATGGTGTGTTATGTCTAGTGGGTGAGACCTCCCTCCCATTTCAGTTTCTGATGAAGTTTTAAAGAATCGTGTTACTGTACGTTTTGATCATGAATAGTCTGGTGGTGCTTCCTCATAGCACAAGCTTAAATCAAGTACTGAAAACAGTCTTACAAGCTAAATGTCTGCATGATGTTACATCTGTTGTACCTACTGAAAAGAACTTTGTATGTAAATGTACAGAATAAAATGATGTTGTCCCATCAGTTTGCTCTCCTTGGTCTGGCTCCCCGGCAGTGATTTTGGAAACAACCTGGCAGCAGCTGATGTGACCCCTCAGCAAATAGCCCTACCTGCCTCTACAAACAGAATGAGCCGATTTTAAATCAGAATAATTAAATCAGCACACTGATTTGCAACTAATTGCCTTTTACATTCAGTCACAGAAGAACAATTGACTCGTTTTCCTGGGTGGTGTAAATTAAAAAGAAAATCCCCTCCGACAGTTGGCTTTTTGCTGTGCTGATCTTGAACTACGTCCAAGGACCAGCAGCTGTTCCCACCAGGTAAGGAAGGGCCCTCTGTGCCCACCTCAGACCTGCAGCTGTTCCTACCAGGTAAGGAAGGAAGGGCCCTCTGCGCCCACCTCAGACCTGCAGTGTCGAAGCTGCTGGGTGTTCAAACCGCTTCGGACAAGAGACTCATCAGGGTTATTCCTTCCACATCAGCAACCTCTCGGTTACAGGTTTTAATTGCTGATTGTGCAGCCAGAGCAAGGTAAGTTCATTGTTTCTCTGGAGGTTGTTAGGACAGTTGTCTAGCAGCAGCACTAGTATGTTTTGTACGTATCAGAAGCTTATATCTGAGTCAGGGTTCGACCTGCAATGCAAAAGAAATAACCTGGACTCGCTCATGGGGTTGCTGCACTCAGTGTTCCTCCAAATTGCTGTGAATAATAATTAGGTGGTGGGCTGTAGCACAGCACCTCCCGAAAGCTGCAAACGCTCACCGCGCCATCGGCTCTGCGGTTGGCTTGGGGTTTTTTGTATAGTTAACTTTTAGCTGGCCTTCTTGAACAAAATAGCCCATGGATGTGCCTCTGAAAGGACACTCATCCTACCTAAAAGCAAGCCTGGAGATGTAGCAGCAGGATTATTTGTGGTGGTAGTGGTGGTGGTAGCGACTGCTCTGATTTTCCTAACGAGTATGCTCAATTTACACACGATGCCTGTCCAGCAGCCTGACAAATTTATCTATTGCTCCAAAATTCAAGCTGTGCTTTTTTTCCTTCAATACAGCCCTCAGGGATTTACACAGAGGATTGTGAAGCCCTTGCAGTATTCTCAGTACCCAAGAGATGGAAGGAAATCTGGTGTTCAGCGCTAGTACTATAACCAACAGGGACTACAAAGAGGTAACACTCGTGTTACAGCTTTTCAGTACTAAAAACATGCTTTTTTTTTTTTATTTGAACACTAAAAGCTGCTGTACTACATTCAATGCTGTTACACAGTAGATCAATTGTACAGGTGGAATTTTGAACTGATTTCCCAGCAGATTCCAGTACTGAATGCAGGCCAGACACTGCATGCATTTTTACAATTACATTCTCACATTGTAACATATTTTCTACTCTACTAACCTTACCCCTACTTACCAGGGTAGCAAATTTGAAAAACAAAACAGAACATCCAGGCCCAACTGTATTTAGGTCCAGCTATATTTAATAACAACTTCAAATTAAATCAAAACAATACAAAACAAATATACTAACTTAATGTCAGTGTGAAAATTGCAACCAGTTTTTCTAAAACAAAAACTTCAGGTTATTTTACAATGAGGCAAAGTCAGAACTTCTCTGGAAAAGCCATCATTTCTTCTTTGATCCTGTTTTCTATGAGTAAGGTGAAATTGCTGTCTGTGTTTTGAAGATTGTAGCTGACAAATATCTGTTTTTTGGTCTTGCTGGCTAAAACACAAAACAGAGCAGTCAGCTATAGTTTGCTTTTATATAAAAGTGATGATGGCATTCAAGCAAGCCTTTGAAAAAGCCGAATCATGCAGGTGTCTAAGACAACAGTCTCCACTCCTGCCATGTCGGACCCAGCTACACAGGAACAGCAGAACTAGTATCTCAGTGTTAGAATGTTGGGCAAAATGATGCTTGGCACTGAAATGAGCAATCTAAGCCTGGTGACCATCAACTAGTTTTTGGCCTGATGTGAAAAGCCATTAGTCACTGGAAAGCCTCACAGTGCTTTTAGCGGATTTTGGATGCTTCTTAAATAGAGTACAGTTTAAGTGAAACCAGACTATACCGGACTCCTAGCACTGAAGTGTAGTTTATGAGTTGGTAAGCCTATACTGTCAAAAACACTTATGGAGGAAAAGTGCACAAGAAAGTGATTAGGCCCCAATTAATAAAGTTCTGTTTTATTTTGAACCCCTAAAAGTGTGTACAACTCTTGTGTAAGTCTGCTGTCAATCATTTTGTTTCTTTTTACCTTGTCAATAGTTTAGTTTCCTTTAACCTTTATTTATACAGCGCTCACAAACACTCCAGGAGGCTGGAGAGCCTGGGTTGAACACGATGAAGCCAAGCACAAGTTCCAGGCTACTGTAATGACAAATAACTAGAGAGAGGTGCTATAAAATTAAGAGCTGCCTTCCACGACAGAGCTAATTAACAAAAATAATATCCACTGGGGCAGGAAGACTTAATTATCAGAGTAGAACAGATAATACCAAGAAGCGTTTCATAAATAAAATGTAACCCTACTTAGATTTTGCCATAGTAATATAGCAAATTTGTAACTCTCTTTATAGGCTGCTAAAGCTAAACTTTGTGAAGAATGTAAGCACCATAGAGGAAAAAGAATTTAAATTGAGGTGTGTAAAATAGAAAACAATGGTATTTGGGTCATGAGGTACTCCTGGCAGGGAATGAGCTGGGAGCTGATAATCCCTGAGAGAAATCAGACTGTCCTGCTGAATATTCAAAAATATCATCTGAATTTAAAAAGTTAAGAATAAAGACAGTAGAACTCTTAATATCTCAATCCTCTTTAAATGTGAAAGTTAACTACAGGAAACCTATATATACACATATAAAATGTACTTAAACAGCACTTTTGAGGCATTTTCATTATGCAAATCAGTTTATTACCATTTTCCATTCTAACAGGTCACTAGTGAGTAGAGCTGCTTCTGAAATATGATGACTCGTGCCTTTTAAGACTTGGCACTACAAAAAGCTGATATAATGCAGCACGTTGCTCTGATTGCAAAAAAATTAGTGCTTGGCACCAGATTTTGTGCTATAAAGCAGCATATTTTGTAAGCACTGGTGCTTCATCATCATAACCTAAATGAATGCAACACTAATTCTGAACTAATTAATACCATCATCTTATCTAACACAGCTACATCATACACTGCAGCGTCAAAACTCAACTTATAATTATGTTTGCATGAGATCCCATGGAGTCTCTGGGATGCTGTTCCAGTTCCTGGGAACAGTGTGAATCCCTCAGGGCTGCCTGTGCTGAGGAGCTCTGCTCCCAGCAGGACCTTTTCTGTCCCCAGTTCCCTGCAGATTCATTTGGACACATGGACTCTTGTGAGGACAGAAGAGAGAAGACCTTATGCCTCCATGGAAGATCATCTGCAACTTCAGAGTAAAGCAGAAAACTGTGAAAGACAAGGCTTACCTAAAAACAATCCTTCAGCAGGGCTGCTTCCCCCACAGCCTGGCTGCTAACCCTTGTTGTACCAGCCTCTCAAAGTGGGGAAAAAGCTTCCTCAGCAGCCCACCATCCAGGACGTGCTGAGAGCTGAGACCCGCTCCTGTGACCTCATGGACAGGGCCAAGGCCCAAATCCAAGCTTGGAGAGGAGCCCAGTGGGAGCAGGAGAAAGGACAGAGGAAGTGTTAGGAATAAGTTGGTAGACCGTTCATGCTGGAAAAGAGATAGTGGAGGGAAACTGTGCCCAGCTGGGAAAGACTCAAAGAAGAGGTTGAGGCAATCTTTACTGAGAGTCTGCCAGTCCCTACAGAGGGAAGATGAAGACACAGCACTATTCAGCAGTTACTGTGGCCAAAAGCGCTGTGATTTCAGGTATCATAGAATTATAGAATGGTTTGGGTTGGAAGGGACCTTTAGAGATCATCTAGTCCAACCCCCAACGCAGGTGGGAGGTACAAATGGTCAAGACCTTCTCAAGAATCTGAATCCACTAACCTACAGGAAACTATCTTTTAGGATTTGGGTTTCTTGACTAGTAAGACATGTCTCATGCCAGAGCAATGGGGCAAGGTGATGGGAAACAGTCCCTGCACCTAATACAAACAGATCTAGGAAAAAAAAATAGGTAGAAAGAAGAATAGGAACATGGCAAATGTGACTTCAGCCATGGAAAAGATGAAAAAACAACCCTGAAATAAGGGAGATGGTAGAGCCAGTACATCAAATGCAGCTGCTCTGGCTAGGGGCCCTTCCAGGCTACAAAGAAAACCACAGGGAATGCATACTCTGATGGACAGCAGCGCTGAAACAACTGCTCCAGGGCAGGGAACCTGGCACTGCAGGAACCAAAGGCAGGTGGTGGAATGTGACTGGGAAGAGATAACAATACTTATGTAAGTAACTGATATCCCAGAACCAAGCCACAGTATTGGTTCTCAGTAACAAAGTATGTGAAATTAGCAATATAAATGAGAAAAGGACATTAGAAAAAAAAAAAAGTCAGCAAAACTTGGACCAATTCCTGGGAGAAAAATCAGGTGCCCTGGACAGCCTCTGTCCTAGAACACTGAAAGAACTAATATAAGAAATGACAAATTATTACCAACTCTAGCTATGAAATCTGTAATAAATCTTTAAGAGTGAAGATAGCACATGCACTAAAAAAAAATGATAGGAGAGGGTGGGAATCACTGAGACAACACAGAGCTGCCAGCTGGACTCCAAGGTGACACAGAAGCTTAGAGCAAGATTGAGAAGAAATGAATAATGAGGAGACCAAACAGAAAATGGAATAAACTGTTACTACGCTTTATCCAGAGTAAACCCTCTCTGACTACATTTTTACTAACTGACTTCTTAAGGATAATGCACTAATTACACATAAAGAAACTGCATTATACAGTACCCCATAAAATTATTGCTTAAAGAGGAAAAGATTGAACCCAGTATGCAGAGAAAGCGCTGTCACCAGGGGAGGTGACAAAAGTGGTTATTAAAAGATAAATTATCAGGGTGAAGAAAGGATTCTAGTACTGTTTTTCAAAGATCAGTGTTGTGAGTAATCCTTTTTTATATATGTGTTAGTGGTCATGGAGAAGTAGGTGTAGACTTGTGAAAATGCTCAACAATACAAACTCGGGACATACTGCCCGTAATGAAGATCAGCATACAGATAACTAAGAAGAATTACATGGCCTTTCCCACTGAAACAACAGAAGTAAGATGAGATTGTGCGCTGCAGCATCTTGCATTTAAAACCTGGTAACAAGTACTTCAGCAGTTCACCAGTTGGAGCTGCACCAGTTACTGGCCGGTGCTGATGAGTAACCAGCATGCTGCAGCACTCAGAGATGTGAAGGTGGCTCAGATGTATTAGGCCAATTATTTTTTTAGAGATACAGGAGTTTGATTTCTGATTCAGAAATCTGGCTATGTCTGCATTGCACTCAGTATAGTAGGACACACTTACACGTGCTGAAAATTGAGACATCCCATGAAAGGAGGTTGTAGCCAGGTGGGGGTTGATCTCCTCCCAAGTAACAAGCGACAGTACAAGAGGAAATGGCCTCAAGTTGTGCCAGGGAAGGTTTAGATTGGATATTAGGAAAAATTCATTAACTGAAAGGGTTGTCAAGCACTGGAACAGGCTGCCTGGGGAAGTGGTGGAATCGCCATCCCTGGAGGTGTTTAAAAGATGTGCAGATGTGGTGCTTAGGGACATGGTTTAGTGATGGACTTGTCAGTGCTAGGTATGGTTGGACTCGATGATCTTAAAGGTCTTTTCCAACCAAAATTCTTCTCTGGTTCTATGATTCTAGGAAGGACCTGTTAACATGCTACAGGGATGGTCAAATGAAAGGCTGGCATCTGCGAGACAATCCAGGACTTTAGAGGGCAGAACTTCTGAGAATCCGGGAGCTAAGGGGTGCAAGATGTGATGAGGGTTGGCTTCACCTTCAGACAAAACACACACGCCTTGCGTGAGGGCCATCCCACCAGAAGTGTTACAGCTTTGTAGAGAGGAGCTCAGTGAAGATCCCACTCGGCAGGCATCAGCGTGTGCTCGCCCTGCCTGGCAGCCAACGCCGAGGGCGGGATACTAAATCATAACGGGTCTGACAACGCCCGGCGCGCCGCGGGGCTGACAGCCGGCCCGCTGAGCTCGGGCTGGCTTCTGCTCCGCTGAAACACCCGAATCCTGACGGGGACCGCGGCTGCCGGCCCCCAGGCCACCAGGAACGGCTC
>NW_010309721.1:21199-22698 GCF_000700745.2 Antrostomus carolinensis | reverse complement strand
TAAGAGCTGTGCTCCATGGAGGGGTGTGTGGGATGCTTTGGGGTGCAGGGGGTGCCCTAGGGCTTCTGCTGTGTGTGGGAATATGTGGGGTGCTCTGGGGTGCAGGTGACTGTGCTGTGTGAGGTGCCCTGGGTTGTGCTGGGGATGTTGGGTACCCACGTGGATGTGCTGTGTGGAGGGGTGTGTGGGGTGCTGTGGGAGCAGGTTATGGGGTGCTGTGGGATGCAGCACTGGGGTGTTCTGAAGGCCATGCTGTATGAGTAGGTGTGTGGAGCTCTCAGTGCTGGGCTGAGGTGCTTGGGGTGCCCTGTGAGCTCTGCTGTATGGAGAGGATGGTGTTGGGTGGATTAGAGAGGTAGTTCTGAGTTTTAAATCCCAGTGAGGGATTGGGACATAGGATAGGAGGGGCTGCAACACCAGGGCTAGGCTGTTGGGGGGTTAGGGGTGCAGGCTGTCCTAGGAGAAAGAAGTGGGTGCAAGTGGGGTGAGAGAGAGGTGGGTGTGTGGACTCAGTGGTGGGGCTGGAGCACAAAGGTGTAGGGCCCTCTCTGTGGGTGTAGGGAGTGGAGGGTACGAGGTGAAGCATGCAGTGAGTGATGGGAGACGGTACATGGGTCATTGGATCATCTGGGATGTCCTGTGAGGAAGGGATGGGGATGCTTTGTTGCAGGAAGAACTGAAACTCAAGTGTCTGCAGGAAGAGATGTGGAGAGGTGGATGAAGAAATGTGGAGCATGAGGTGTGCTGGGGAGAAATAAGTTGGTACACGAGGGGATGGATGTAGAGATGGGAGGATGTGAGGAGGTGGGACTTGAGGGATTGGGAGAAAAGGATACAGGAGTGGAATTGTGGTGTGGGGAAGTGTTGGGAGCCAGAATACCGGTTAGGAAGTGCTGTTGGTGTGTGGAGTTGTAAAGGGAATTGTGGGGGTCATGAGCTGGGAAGCCGCGTGGGTAGTTGAGGGGAGCAGGGATCGCGGAAGCTAAGCACGTCGTGTTGAACTGGTCTGTGGGATAGTTGTGCAAGAGGAGTTTGTGGGATACTAAGAGTGTGGGAGGGGATCTTGCATAGAGGGATGGTGGGGAAGAGCAGTGTCTGTCAAGGCAGAGGAAAGGTGTTTGGAAGTGTTTCTGCTGGGTAGAGAAGCGGCGCTGAGCGTGAGAGGGAGCGTGCGAAGGGGTGCGTGGGAGGCTGGCAGTGGGATGAGAAAGGCTAAATCTGGAGAGATACTAGAGGCCCATGAGGTTAAGGGTTGGACAGTGGCAGGGAAAAAACCAACACTGGAGACCCCAAATGCTTAAGGAAATGTAAGGCCCCACCTGGAGTCTGTGTCCAGTTCTGGAGCCCCCAACACAAGAAAGACATGGAGCAGCTAGAACAAGTCCAGAGGAGGCCACGAGGATGATGCGAGGGCTGGAGCAGCTCTGCTGTGAGGACAGGCTGAGAGAGTTGGGGCTGTTCAGCCTGGAGAAGAGAAGGCTTCAGGGAGATCTTATAGC
>NW_010309721.1:18963-20982 GCF_000700745.2 Antrostomus carolinensis | reverse complement strand
TTGGATGAGGCTCTGAGCAACCTGGTCTAGTGGAAGGTGTCCCTGCTGATGGCAGGGGGGTTGGAACTGGATGAGCTTTAAGGTCCCTTCCAACCCAAACCATTCTGTGACTGGATGATGGGACAGGTGGATGTGTGCAAGCAGCAAGGCTCCACTTTCAGGATGAGGAGGAGGACCCTGTATTTCTGTGCCATCCAGCTTTCTGTACCTGAGGCTGCTGTGTAGGTGGTGGGATGATGCCTACATCCCCACATTGAATGTTTGGGATGTGGAAGGTGGAGGGTAGATAAAAGCATGAGGAGGACACAGATGGGAAGAATCTGATGTGACAGTCAATCGTGGGTTGGTTTTGGGTATGAAATATGAAGGTGGGATGATTATATGGTTAGTGGTTTAATAGTAAACAAAATGAGAAATCAGGAAATTGTCATGCAGCAAAGAAAGCAAGTGTGGAACAACGAGTGGCGGTGGGGAGCTGCTCGTGGAACGGTTCGAAGCCCACCAGTGTGATTGGGAAGATGCTTTTATTCTCCAGATGCCAAACAGAACCTGGACTCTGAAACTGGTCTGGAAATAACCGTGAACCTCACGTCCTGGGAGATGAGCATCATGTCTTGTAGGTCTTCTCTTGTACAAGAACATCTTCTCCTTCGTTTGGGCGTTAGCCTCGCTGATTTGGGGGCAGAGGGGGGAAAAAAGAAGGTTGTGCCAAGTCAAGTTTGTCTCATTAAGCCTCCCTGTTGGTGACTAGTTGCTCTACTGTCAAAATACAGTTGGAGGAAGCGGGGGAGACAGTTCTCCCAGTTTTGAGGGCTTCCAGTAACATTTTTATTTTTCTTGAAGTATTTTGTCTTCGATTTCTCTGTGAAAAGCCCACGCAGACATTACAGGATGCTCTGAAGCATCCTCAGATATATCAAGCTTTAAAAGCAGGAGGGGGGGGAAAAAAAAGTGATGTAGATTTTTTTTTCTTCCTTCTGTTTTGTTGGAAGATTATATTTGGTCAGTGATTGCTCAAAATATTACACAAACAAGTGTTGGAGAGCTAGGCAAGGCATTTGAAACAAAATTTAAAACAAAAATCAGAGGGTATGGAATGAAAGAATTAATGTTACCTAAACAGCTTTCTTTTTGTCATCTTTTTATTTACTTCTCTTATATTTTTGTTTACTTTCTCTCCTGCTTTATTATCAGGGGCTGTAACGCCCGGCTGCTGTCTGCAGTGAGGTGTTGGAGGGGTTGAAGTGAAGTAGAAGCTGCACACACAGTTGGTTTGTGTTCATCCCACGCGTGCACATGCCCATATCCCATAACAGACCGAGCTGCTTTCTCCTGGGAATCACAGGAGTTGCTTTGGTTGGGATATTACAGCCCTTTTGGATAAGTTGTCATGATGCCTCTTGTTGTTTGGTGTGATTTTTTTAATTTATTTTTTATTATTTTTTAACATTGATCTTCAAAAGAGATTATTTTAAATGAATGTGTCCCTTTTTTTTCTTACTCAGAGCATAAAAATGGCTCAAGGGCTCATATTCTTTCCCTGTCTTGCTTGCTGGCCCCTCCTCAAACAACAAAAGAAAAGCAGCTTTCTGTTTTTTTTTTTTTATTATTATTTTTTCCTTTTTTTTTTTAAAGTTGGAATTAACAACGATGTCAGTTTTGGGATTTTGGAATTTTCCCAGTGGAGTGGGTGGGTTTTTTTTTGTTGATATGTTTAAACTTTGTTGTTGTTTTTAATGATATATTTTTTTTGTAGAGGGGTCTGGGGATCTTGGGTCTCACTGCACTGTTGTGAACTCTTAACACCTTAATTGAAGGGGTGGAGATGCTGAATCACTAACAAAGACCTCTTTTATCCCAAATGTTAATCAATCATTGACGTTAAATAAGTGTGAACAAAACCAAACAAAAAAAAACCCCACCCTAAACAAGTTTTTGTCTCAGTTCCCCCCCCCCCCATTCAGCTGCTCATCTTTGGTCAGGTTACCATGAGGAATTCTTTTGGGGGGGGGTTTTTTG
>NW_010309721.1:12613-18897 GCF_000700745.2 Antrostomus carolinensis | reverse complement strand
TGTTGCTGACTTCCCAGTAGAGTTTTCCCAATACGGATTATTTAGTTCATAGATGGAGTTAAAAATGTTTTGGGAGACACTACAACCCGCTCTGGTGTGAGGGAAGTGGTGAGGCTGTGACAGTACTGTTGTCACCATCTTTTTGTGGCCTTGAGATGTACATAGAGTGTCTTTTTAGGTTTTTGTGGGTTTTTTTTTTTGGGGGGGGGAGGTGTTTTGCTTTCTTCTTTTGTGATCAGTTCATTTGTTTTATCGGTCAACAGAGTCTTCTGAGCTAGGCAGGACTTGAATTTTAATGTGAAAGAAATAAGTTTCTGTTCCTACAGGCAGAAACTTTGTAGATCTTCTCTGTATATTATGGATACAAAGGGTGTGGGCTTTTTCTTCCCTGTGCTTTCCTCCCTCCCTCCCTCCCCCCATCTTGCATTTCATCTTTAAAGTTCGTGTACTTGGATTGTTTTCAGTTAGGGTTAGTCCACAGCCAGAGAAACTACATTTGTCACAAATATCCAAATATAGAAACTAAGGCAACTGGAAGCCACGAGGCTAAAATATTCATATACAACAGCTTTTCTCAACAGTTTATATCTTTGACGTGGATAAGAATTGAGTATCTTTGATCTGTATTTCTGAGCTATTCAAAGGCTTTCTACTCTGTAATATATTGACTTTCCATACCTATTTCTAGATGTTTATTTCTAATTTTTTTTCTTTTCCTCTTGACCTCCTGACATGCTGTGTCAATTCTTTTTGCCTTACAAAACTATACCTATGGTTTAGGAATTTTGTTCATCTATAAATTCGATGAAAAAAACCCCAAACAAACAAAAAAACACAAACAAAAAATCCCAACAACTTTATCCTGTGGAGCAATTTACACTCAAGTGAGTATTCAAACTAATTCCCATCTTAAATGTCAGCTGTGCTCCCTAACAGGGTTTGATCTCTTCAGCTTTCTAGAAGTTTACCAGAATTTCTTCAGAGTGATGCAGGCAGCCTTCGTAAAATCCTTCTATCTAGTTTGTGTGGCCTTGGACTTCACAGAAATCTCTGTGCCTCGGTAAGGTCTGTGGTCTGTTTACATAGATATGAAGTCCTTTAACCCAGCAAGATTTGCTGTGGGCTTGGATTTCCTGCTTACAAGCTCTGCTGGAGTCCCTCTTGGTCTTCCTGCTGGCAAAACCAAGGTGTTAACTCAGGTTTTCAGAGTAATTTGTGAATGGAAGGAGGTTTCATTGCTGATTTTTTTTTTTGGCTGAGCACTGCTCTGCCTATTGTGTTTAAAACAGTTTTCCCCTCTACCTTTACTTCTCTGTTGGGTTTCTTTCTGTTTTACAAGTTTAATAATTTTGGAGCTGGACCTCCTTTGTGGTAGGGACTATACAAGTGCAGAAAAACAGGCACTTTATTCATAATTAGGAATTCTAGATAATCTTGAAGAAATCAAGCAAAAAAAAAAAAAAAAAACCAAACCCCAAAACCCACAAAAACCCAAAACCCAACCATCTGTTGGGAGATTTCTGAAGAGTTGCCTTTAAGACCATGTGGTCTTACAAAAGCTAGTTAAGGACAATAGCAAACCATAAGGTGACATTTTAATGCAGGCTGAATCCAAATGAACTGTCACAATGTCGACTTTAATTTATATTTTTGAAGAAATGGGTTTGTATGGGGTGACTCTACCCTTAGCCTAGGTGCCCTGTTAGTATAGTGTACCTGTGAGCATGCCTTTTGGTGCTGGAGTTGGCATTTTGAGGAGTTCTTCTTGGTGTTTACCTGATTTGACTCTGGACCACCCCTCTGTGTGTGCTGGAGCAGCTCTGTGCTGAAAGGGGTCAAGGAACTGGTCTGGATTATAAGTATCCTGTCAAAAAAAAATAGAATAAAAATAAAAGATTGTACTTAACCTGGAATGCTGCATCCAGTTCTGGAGCCCCCAACATAAGAAAGACATGGACCAGTTAGAACAAGTCCAGAGAAGGGCCATCAGGATGATGCGAGGGCTGGAGCAGCTCTGCTGTGAGGACAGGCTGAGAGAGTTGGGGCTGTTCAGCCTGGAGAAGAGAAGGCTCCGGGGAGACCTTCTAGTGGCCTCCCAGTACCTGAAGGGGCTACAGGAAGGCTGGGGAGGGACTTTTCATAAGGGCATTTAATGACAGAACAAGGGGAAATGGGTTTAAGCTGAAAGAGGGGAGGTTTAGATTAGATATTAGGAAGAAGTTCTTCACTGTGAGGGGGGTCAGACCCTAGAACAGGTTGCCCAAGGAAGTTGTAGATGCCCCCTCCCTGGAAGTGTTCAAGGCCAGGCTGGATGAGGCTTTGAGCAACCTGGTCTAGTGGAAGGGGTCCCTGCTGATGGCAGGGGGGTTGGAACTGGATGAGCTTTAAGGTCCCTTCCAATCCAAACCATTCTATGATTAACCTGTATCACTTTGCCAAACTGGTTCACTGTTTGATCACACAAAAGGTTGTCTGGACACAGCAGACAGTGTGGTGTAGGGTGGAAACAATATTGGTAGCATCATTTTTGTTTTTAGGCTGGTGTTGCTGCCAAAGGAGTGCTCATCTAAATATACCCCTAAGAGTCTGCTAAACATGCTAAATGTTATTTACACCTATTTGTTACAGCTTCCCTTGCCGGAGAAGAGTTCCTTCAACTTACCTTGTTCTTTTTTTTGCCAAAAATGTTTCTCATCTCTGAACATCTACGCGATGTATAAAAAGAGAAACCCGCTTGAAGGAGCTTTAAACGGGGCAAAAAGATGAGCGTGGTGGTTTAGCTGTGGAGAAGTTTTGTCTGATACAGAAGATGCAGTGTAAACTGGTGACAGACGATTTAGTATGGTTGCAATTAAGCAGTGAAACTCACGCTGTGAGAATCATCAGCAGCAAGGATTCAACAAGAGTTAAAAAGGATCAGATGTCTGTAGGAATATGAAGAATATTCAATTATCGTAATCAGTGACAGTAGAAATTTTTGGAAGAGGTGTTAAGCCTGTGGTCTAAACCTTGATTTTTCTTCTTCTCTAACAGATGTGCTTCTATATTGGGAAAGAGAGGGAGGGAATAGCTTCTTGTGCCTGGGTTTGCTGCAGGGTTCTCACATGCTTCTTGATTGAGACCGGTGTGAGAGATGTGCCATTAAACTGTGCATCAGCTGCTGGTTGGATCCTGGTGACCCATCCTGCAATCTGGTCTGAGCTACCAGACTGTGGCTGTTGTGAAAAGTGAACTGCTGCTACCTGACTTGATGTTTGTTTTACTCCTACTTCTGTGGGTTGTTCTTACCTGCTTTGCAGCAGAATCGGATCTCAGCGCTCTGTTTTTAATCTAGTTTGACAACACTCATTGAATTCATTTTAAAGACTCTTATGAAATTGCAGTTTACTATGAAATTGCAGTTTACTGTACCTGAAGAATGAATATTATCTATTTAGAGTAGATAGACATGCTTCAAGATCCCTTCTTTTTGTTTCAGGCAGACTAAAAAGCACAGGTGAGCTTTTCCTTGTTTGGCCTCTGATATCCATCTGTGGAATAGGGAAGGGAGATGAAAAGTGGAACTGTAAGGTGGTTGGCTTGTTTGTTTGTTTTTTAAAGCCCAGGCAGAATCAATGAAATGCTTTTGAAGGGAGGAAAATGGAAAGTATGCTTTACCAGTGACATAATTTCTTTCAACACAGCAAGGCTGAGAGGTGGTGGAGCAACGTCCTCTGAGAATTCACTGAGAATTGGGTGCTGTAGTCTTGAAAACAATACTGATTTTAAGTGCTCCTTAGTGGTACAGTCTGTGGCCAAAAGAGCTTATGATATACACGATAATTTAACTGCGTGTGGAATCGAGGGAGAGCTTGCTGGGTTCAGTTCAGAGCGGTTGTGATTCAGCCATACCGCTGCCTCCTCAGCTCCCAGCGTTTGCAGTTACTCTGAGCTGGTGGTCCTGTTTTCACATCTGTTCAGCCTCTTGAGAAAGCAGTGCTGCTGTCCTCTTGCTGTTTGGCTTCCTGGTGGAGCTGTCTGCATAGTAGCAGAGCAAAGGAGCTCAAAGGACCCATCTTGTCACCGGATGGTCTCCATGTGCTTGTTGTTGTCCTCTATGTTCTGAACATAGGATGGCAGGTATCTTGTTTTACCTTATCAATAGGGTGGCTGGGACCCATGGGCTCTTTAAAACCAGGGTTAGGTTGGATTTGGTGGCAAACTTGGGAACAGAACCTGGCTCTTAATGTGCTTGTGATCTATCTACTTGGCCATAGTTACTTACACTCTACAAATTGCTTTAAATACATGTGCCTGCTCGTGGGTGCTGCATGAAGCCATCGTTGCCACCTTTGTAGTGTGTATAGAATTATGCAAAAACCTTAAAGAAGATTCTACTTTAGTTGTTCACTGATAAAACACTGGGTGAAACCAAGCAGTAGACCCTTTTCCAGGTTGCTCAGAGCTATGCTTTCTGTATTTTGCTAAACTGACTTCTTTAGGTGTCTTGATACCGCTGTGAAATGGCAGTTTTTTTATCTACGTACCAATCTGGTTTTGTTTGAGGATTGATTAGAAATGTATTTGCAGTGTAATATCAAGCAAGGCTGTAGCCTGTTGAGGTGAGCAGCCACAGCTTCTACAGTGAGAGCTGATACGATGGAGAGTTTAGGTAATTTTATGTATGGAGAAACTCTCCTCCAAACTTTTGCTAGCAGAATGGAAGTTTTCCACCACATTTTATATGTATTTATGAGAAGGGAGTGAAGAAATTCAGGCCAAAATGGCTTGACAGCTTGTTAGTGAGAA
Organism: Antrostomus carolinensis; assembly: GCF_000700745.2. Classification (NCBI taxonomy): domain Eukaryota; kingdom Metazoa; phylum Chordata; class Aves; order Caprimulgiformes; family Caprimulgidae; genus Antrostomus; species Antrostomus carolinensis. The sequence continues at coordinate 14,109 of NW_010309721.1, read as the reverse complement.
AATGTCTCTTAAAACACACATATAGATATATAAATTTTAACCTTCTTGCGGTTAGGGATGGAAAGTTGAAACTGTCAGGCAAATAGCCACCACCATCCAGCAGAAATGCTTCTGCATCTTCTTGTGAAAGCTAGCTTTGATTTGACAGTTATGAGTCTTTGAAAGCAGCTCCCTGTTTACACGGCGCAGTAAATACTTTGAAGTACGTCGGGCTTTGCCGTACGCGCGTGGCTAACTAGGAGAATATTCAACATCTTGTGTGGAGCGAGGGAGGATCCTGCAGCAGTTGGAACTGCGTGCTCTTCATACTGTTATAAGATCGTGTCAAAGCAGTGGGTTTGATAATAGGCCTGATTATACAATTGCTTAATTTCTTGTCAAAATATCATTTTTTTTATTTTTACATGTGGTGTTTTGAGATCTTTTTTAGGTGACCTCATGTTATTTATCAAATGTCAGTTTTTCATCCCAGCAGCTTTGATATAAACATGTAGCATCGTGGAGTAGTGTGTACATGCAGTCCTTGCTTGCTGGAGTTCTTTGAAGTGCTTTACTCCTTAGAAGAGTCATTTCTCGATTGAAGATCCTACACTTAACAACTTGGAAGCCAGTATACAGAAGTACTGCACTGTGTCACTAAAGGTCGTGCTACATCTCACGTGCCTGATGTCGGGCTAAAAGCAAAGAAGTGGGAGGTGAAGTGCTCTCCTTGGCACACACCTGACCCAGCAGTGAGCCCTGCAGTTCAAGAAGGGCAGGGAACTGCTTGAGTGAGTCCAGTGTGGAGCCACAGAGATGATGAAGGGAGTGGAACATCTCCCTTATGAGGAAAGGCTGAGGGAGCTGGGTCTGTTTAGTTTGGAGAAGAGGAGACTGAGGGGTGACCTCATTAATGTTTATAAATGTGTAAAGGGCGAATGTCAGGAGGATGGAACCAGGCTCTTCTCAGTTATGTCCAACAGTAGGACAAGGGGAAACAGGCACAAGCTGGAACACAGGAGGTTCTGCTTAAACATGAGGAAAAACTTCTTCACTGTGAGGGTGTCAGAGCCCTGGGACAGGCTGCCCAGAGAGGGTGTGGAGGACATGTTCCAAACCCACCTGAACCTGTTCCTGTGTGACCTGCTCTGGGTGACCCTGCTTTGGCAGGGGGGTTGGACTGGATGATCTCCAGAGGTCCCTTCCGACCCTGACCATGCTGTGATTCTGTGATACAGTAATTCTTCATCCCTGTCCCTGTGGGAATGCCCCCTTTGTGGTGCTGAGCTCCCCAGGTGCAGTGCCTGGTGTTACACACAGCAGGAGAGCTCGTGTGAGGGAGGAGAACTGGTGGTCACAGTCCTGAATGAAAACAGTTCTCATGGGCAGTGCTGGAAGGTTGTGATGCTTGGAGGAACCTTGAACAACTGCTCATTTGGGATGAGAGAGAGACACCAGGTACCTGTGAAGGTGAAGAACATGAAGGAGGGTGTGTGGGTCGCCCCCAGCAATTCTGC
>NW_010309721.1:0-12518 GCF_000700745.2 Antrostomus carolinensis | reverse complement strand
CCTGGCAGGAGGTCTGTCCTGTACTGACCCATCCCAGCCCCACTTAGCTTATGAAAGCTGACAGGATTGCAGCCTGAGGAGTTGTGCCTGAGGACTGTTTCTTATCTTTCATTCTGGAAGCCTGGGGAAGGGATGCTGACATGAAAAGAAAAAGTGCTTGTTTTTTTTTCTGTGCTGAACTGATAGGTGGCTTATTTCTCCCAAGCCTTCTGTTTAAACAGTGTGTCTGCTTAGCCTGGAGAAGAGAAGGCTGCGGAGGGACCTTATCAGTGTTGATAAATATCTAAAGGGTGAGTGTCAAGAGGATGGGGCCAGACTCTTCTCAGTGGTCGCCATTGACAGGACAAGGGGCAACGGGTACAAGCTGGAACACAGGAGGTTCTGCTTAAACATGAGGAAAAACTTCTTTCCTGTGAGGGTGCCAGAGCCCTGGGACAGGCTGCCCAGAGAGGGTGTGGAGTCTCCTTCTCTGGAGGTGTTCCAAACCCACCTGGATACCGTCCTGTGTGACCTGCTCTGGGTGACCCTGCTTTGGCAGGGGGGTTGGACTGGATGATCTCCTGAGGTCCCTTCCAACCCCCACCATTCTGGGATTCTGTGATTCGTTACTACATATTGAAGAACACAGTGGTATCTCCTCGGTCATGTCTTCCCATCCATTATTTCTGCATGGTTGGTTTGTTTGTTTTTCCCTCCACCTTCTCCACAGTTTAGTTTCTGAAGAGCAGGCTGCTGACAGGCTTGATGATACAGGTATCTTTTACTTATGGTTGTTCATGCTGATGTCCCTATTTAAATTGGAGAACAAATAAACCCACAGATTGAAGGGAAAAGAGATCAGTTCTGGCTCCACATATGTTACCTTCTTCCTAAAAAGTAGATGAAGTTTTGACAGAAGGCAAAGCTACGAAAGCAGCTCTACCATTGTCCACTGGACCTGTGCATGTAATGCTGCCTGATGCTGGGGCTGTGAACTGCTGCCACGATGTAGGAAGATGCAGAAGCCTGTCATGTATTAGGAAAATACCGTTAAAACACTTCTCAAAACCCCTTATTTCTAGAGCTTTTGATCTTTATCAGCGTTAACAACAGTAGGAACTCCAGAGCAGACACACTGCTGCTGAGGTAAGTGACGCTCCGCGTAAAGTGCTTGCAACTCCGGTCATAGTGTACATAGGCTGCTCCCAGCATTGCTAACATAGGTGGAGCTGAACTGGTGTTGGGAGCTGAACTGGTGTACGCCGAGGCTGAGCTGAGCTCAGCGTGACGTGACGTCGTGGCGTGCGATGGGTTACGCCACAGCCTGCCTAATGCTGGAGCCTGGCTGACCTGCAAACACCACTGAGGCTGGTGAAGCTGAAATGGTGTGAGCAGCAAGAGGAGGTGTTCATGGCATCCCTTCACAGAAGGACATAGTGGTAGCTTAGGCTTTGGGGGTTTTTGGGGGGTTTTTTTAGGGTTTTTCTTTTGTTTCCCACCCCTCCCCCCCAAACTGATTTCTGGAGCTGTGTCAGAATCTTCCAAGAAGTTGTTCTAGTCCCAGGTGGATCAAGTAGTTTTTACATAATAGTTGGGAGAGACTTTGAGTGTCTGGCTACTTACACTTCGAATCTGCTCACCAGTGTCCATAAGTGTCTTGTCTCCTCCAGTACTTTGGGGAAGGAGTTGTACAAAGTCAGACGCTGTCCTAGGACAGCCCCGTTGAGTTAATAACACACTGAAGTGTTGTCAGATGCACTAATAAAGTTGTCTTTTTGAAAAAAAGTCTTAGAGTTACAGCTCTTAAAAGTGATGATTATGAGAGCAGTGGACAACACGTCTGTTGCAAAAGAGTATTTTAGAATGATTTTTGTCAATACCTAAAAAGAATAATTAGTTAAACAACCTTGACATCGTGGCTGCTGCTGGTTGGCCATGTGCTTGTCAGAAGGAGGAAGGAAGAGAATAGTCAGTGAAGATTCTGTTGTCTGAGAGAAGGGGATGGATGAGAAATGTCATAAAGCACTTTATTCTCTGAGCCTTTGGGTTTCTGTTGTGCTTTGTCAATGGCTTTCTGCAGTTTTTAAAGATGGAGAGCAAGAGGTTGGACTTTCTGTGCCCATTCCTGTTTTGAATGCTCTTCAGGACAGCCTGGTTCTTTGGGAAATGTCCATGTGTGTGGTGATAGGAGTTGGGAGGGAAGTATAGGAGGAAGGGTATGTGCATTGTCTTCCTCAGGATACGTGGGTGGGCAGGCACAGGTGGGCTCAGCAGAGCTACCTTTATATCACCACACATACCATGTTTGCATGGGGGTGGTTAAGTATATTCTTTCGGTTTCTGGATGGTTTATCATGTGGTCCTAAATTCTTACATTAAGCTACTGAAAGGAACTTCTTTTCCCTGTCATGGCGTGGAGTTTTGCCTGCTCTTTCCATGTCAATGTGCTCATAGTCCATCAAGGTGTTAGTTTTTTAAGTGATCCTACCTTTGCTCAGCCTCTTTCTCTGTGCTGCAGTTGTGGGCAATAACCTGCCTGTGCTTTAAAGGTGAACAGAGAGGTGCTTACACACTGTGTGTACAAGAGTAGTTATTTTCACTGTGGAGGTTCTAACACTGCCTGGTCAAAACTGTGTAGTCCCCACATTCATGTAGCAAAATGAGTTTAGGTGGCAAGTTCTTGATTCTTTTTAATTGAGAGTCACTTCTGGTACAAGACTATGAGCGAAGAGGTAATGCTGTGCAGACTTGGGATTAGCACTGATTTCTCTGACGTGCATAAGGAGGAACTCTTGGCTTTGGGAAACTGTGAAGACTTTGTGTATCATAGAGTCACAGAATGGTTTGGTTGGAAGGGACCTCAAAGCTCATCCAGTTCCAACCTCCCTGCCAGCAGCAGGGACACCTTCCACTAGACCAGGTTGCTCAAAGCCTCATCCAACCTGGCCTTCAACACTTCCAGGGAGGAGCAGCCGCAGCTTCTCTGGGCAACCTGTTCCAGTGTCTGACCACCCTCACAGTGAAGAATTTCTTCCCAATATCTCATCTAAACCTCCCCTCTTCCAGTTCAGAGCCATTTCCCCTTGTTCTGTCATTAACTGCCCTTATATGCCATCGTTTTTATTGCCAAGACATAAACATAGAGAAGTCCATACTGTTTCAGGGTAAGTTAGGACCATCTAGAAATTGGTGACTGGCTGTGAGTTGCTATCTAATCAGTTTAGTATTACAAGTTGGCTCCTGACGTTGAGAGAATGATGTATATGTAAATAGGATTTGTGACTTACTAAGAAATGACAGAATATGGTGTTTTCCCCAAATCAGCAGCTGTTTTGGGTGTAATATGGTCTCTCTGCCATATGAAGTGTCCCTGGTGCAAGTGGCCACCGCCTTTCTGGCAGATGGAGCACATAAGCAAATCAGCTGGAAGTGATAATGGTGCAGTTTGATTCAAGGGTGAGGTCTGCAAACCTTGCAATGGAAAGGTTGGATGAGGCTTTGAGCAACCTGGTCTAGTGGAAGGTGTCCCTGCTGATGGCAGGGGGGTTGGGACTGGATGAGCTTTAAGGTCCCTTCCAACCCAAACCAGTCTGTGATTCTATGAAAGAGCCGGGACAGTAGGTAGTCAGGCCATCTACTGATGGATTGCTTGGACAAGCAGAGTTGTATTCTGTCCAGATGACGTGTGTATTGATACTGTGTCTTTAGCCCCAGCAGTTCTTTAGGTACTCAGTGTATTTTCTACCCGTGCTTCAGAAAAAAGAGCAAAGGAACCTGGCAGGAGAAAGATACAAGTGTATTTGAACAACCAGCTTGAGCTTATCCATCCTTGTGCCGTCAGTCCTGCCGCCTCCTTTGCACCGATGCCGATGAGCACGTGGCCACCTGGTTTGCCGAAACGGGAAGCTCATCTCCTGAAAATTAATCATATCTTATCTCGAGTGAGTTTTCAGCTGTGTCACAAGTGCTAGCCATGGCTGGAAGGGATGGGGTTGGATAGACTTAGGCTGGTTGAAGTTGCTTCACTGGGTCCAGCACGCACGTGGTGCACGGAAGGTAGGGCGGCGTTCTTGACAAACCTATTTGAATGCTGGTTGGTCCAGTACTAGTTGTGTTACAAGCAAGTGCTGTGTGCACTCCTGGGAAAGGATGAGGAGGACGGCTTTTACTAAGAGGTGAATTTAAAGGTGTAGTTAAAAGCCCTTAGTAGGGGCCATATCTATAAAGTGGGATTAACTAAAGGGATTGAAGAGCGTCCTGTGTCCTTGTATCCTCAAGTGTCACAGGCAGATGTGTGTGTTGTAGAACACCCACGTCAATTTATCTACTTGCTTTTACTTTTAGATGATCTGAAGGGAGTGTGACAGTTCAATAAGAGCATTGATAAACACTTCCTGCGTCCTCCTCGTTGCACTCTATCAATGAGGTGTGTAATCAAGTACTTCATTAACCAGCAGCTTATTAAAAAGTAATGTGCAGTTCAGCTGTGAGTGTGCAAAACAAGCGAATGCTTAACAAACCTGGTGAAAACCACTGGTAGCTCTTGGGGTGTCTTGGGTGTAGTGGAGTCACCTTTTGCCAGTGTGGCTGTTCTTCCTCTTTGGTGGTTGAATCACAGCATGGTCAGGGTTGGAAGGGACCTCTGGAGATCATCTAGTCCAACCCCCCTGCCAAAGCAGGGTCACCCAGAGCAGGTCACACAGGACGGCATCCAGGTGGGTTTGGAACATCTCCAGAGATGGAGACTCCACACCCTCTCTGGGCAGCCTGTCCCAGGGCTCTGGCACCCTCAGTGAGGGTCGGAGAAATAGGATGTGCCCTTCCCAGTCAAACTGGACAGAAGGAGCGCGTTGGTTGATTCATTGCCTTGCCCCACCTCTCCAGTCACACAGGGAACCCATGGGTGGATGCACGTGCAGAGGTTTCCTTCCTGGGGCCTGTCAGGATGAGCAGTTGCCCCAACAGCTCCTGCTGCTGGTGCTGCTGTTCCTGGTCCCTCCTGAAGCCACTGCTCTTCCCGGGAGAGTCTCTTACTCCACTCTATTCCTCCTCTCCCACCCCACTACCACGCTACACTTTAGGGTGCTGGCTCAGCTCGTGTTCAGAGTCATCATGTGTTTTCTGGAGCAGAAGCTCTCTAGTTTTTTTTTCTTTTCCATGCTGACTTTGGGCTCTTGCCACCCTCGGTCCAGCCCAGACTGACAGTCTCAGAAAGGCCATGAGGAAAAAAAGAAGTGTGCTCTTTCTTGTAGACAGAGAAAGAGGTTTCTTGCCTTTAATGCTTTGTGTCAGAGTGAGGCCACAAGTTTGATACTTTGATCTCCTTGGTATGCCTTTATTTCATCTCTCCACATTCTCCTTCTCAAAGAGGGAGAAAAGACTGAAGGGAATCAGGGATAACTGCAGCTGCTGAAGTGAAGCAACCATAACGCCGTACACCTCCAAGTACCTGACCACGTGTCACTATCAAACTGGTGCAGTTTAAGGGCAGAAAGGAGGAATAAGCTACTTGGGATGTTTTTTCCCTTCTATTTGCAGTACAATAATGTGGTGGGTAGTTCATAAAAGCACAGGGATGGTTCCTGACTATGTTACCAAAAGGTCAGCTAAGATGTGCGTTTGTGTCTTGTTAGTTACACTGTGGTAGCTGCTGGTGTACGTGCTCCCACCCTTTTGCTTGTGAATTCACTGTGAAGCCAGTTGTCTTGCACTGACTGAGCCCTGGGACAGGCTGCCCAGAGAGGGTGTGGAGTCTCCATCTCTGGAGATGTTCCAAACCCACCTGGATGCTGTCCTGTGTGACCTGCTGTGTGACCTCCAGAGGTCCCTTCCAACCCCAGCCATTCTGGGATTCTGTGACTGGCTGAGAGAGTTGGGGCTGTTCAGCCTGGAGAAGAGAAGGCTCCGGGGAGATCTTATAGCGGCCTCCCAGTACCTGAAGGGGCTACAAGAAAGCTGGGGAGGGACTTTTCATAAGGGCAGTTAATGACAAAACAAGGGGAAATGGGTTTAAGCTGAAAGAGGGGAGGTTTAGATGAGATATTAGGAAGAAGTTCTTCACTGTGAGGGTGGTCAGACACTGGAACAGGTTGCCCAAGGAAGTTGTGGATGCCCCCTCCCTGGAAGTGTTCAAGGCCAGGCTGGATGAGGCTTTGAGCAACCTGGTCTAGTGGAAGGTGTCCCTGCTGCTGGCAGGGGGGTTGGAACTGGATGAGCTTTAAGGTCCCTTCCAACCCAAACCATTCTGTGATTCTAGACTGGGGACTAAGACATTACAGGTGAGCAGCAGAGATGGTAAAGTAGAGGATGGAATTACATCTCAATAACTGTCTGGGTAGCCTTAAAGATGGACTGTGGCTGATCATTTGTGTCCCTCTTGCAGTCCTGAGCTGTGGTCTATTAAGCTGCCCTGCTCCATTGCTTTGCCAAGTTGGATGTGAATGTTTCAAGCACCAGAGCCCCGACCGTTTGCTGTGATGGATTCTCTCCACCCTGATGTGTGCTGGTGTTCACAGGCTTTCCCTTTCAAGGGAAAAGGTGATTCCTGTCGCTGCCTTGATAGAGGTGTGTCAGTATTGGCACTGCCAGGGCTTAGCCTGTATTGTTTCATTGGGTGGGGTGGGGGAGAGGAGATAGAACTGGGTAATTGGATTCAGAGATGATTGTGCTGCTGTGGTAGGTTTTACTGGATGAAGCAGCTTGTTGCGATAGGTGTTTGTTCCAGCTTCTGTCTGCAGGTGTGACTTGGCTAGATAAGGATGGTCTATCACGTTGATGATTTCATTGTTTGATTTGGCTGGACTGGGTGGAGAACGTAGCTGCATTGAATGTAGCTTTGTAGTTTGGTTTTGTTGAAGTGGATTACATGGCAGCACGTTGGTACATTATTAAGGTGAAGCTGCAGTAGATAATGGTTGGAGAATGTTGGAGGGAAGAGAATATGCACAGGGTTTCGCAATGCCTAACTATTTGAGCCTCCCAACAGCTCCTGTGTTCCTGTTGGGAGATCTGGTCAGCAGAATGAGTTGGGATTACAGGGAAAACCTCTGGTAGTGATTTCAGTTTGCAGTTGCACTTGTAACTGGGAGGCTGTCCATGCTGTGTAAATAGCTGGGAGTGCTCTGAGACACCACGCTGGCCCCGACAGTGAGTGTTGTCTGGACTCATACTGCTCTTGCAGCCTCTCCATTTTTCACAGTAGGTGAGGGAGAAGCTGGCAGGTAGCTCATCTTTCTTTACTGACCTCAAATTTACTATTGAGCCATGCCTCAGAGCCTGCGTTTTCTTGTATTGCAGAACTTTTCAAGCACTTAAACTTGCTTCAACATGTGAGTGACAATTAAGTGATGCAGCGTTGTCTCCGTTACTGAAAGTGTGGCTGATGGGTTCTTGGGCTGTGAACTCTTTTGGCCTTACAGGAAATAACCACCACTCTATCTTGAGCAGACTTGCAGTCCATCTTTCTTGGGAAGGTTTGCAGTTGGATTCCCTTCTCCCTGTAGTGTAGCACAATGATGTGAAGTAGGAGCTGCCAGAACAGTAGGATAGTGCTTCTTCCTTCTCAAACCTGCCTGGTTTTCCCCTAGATGTGACTGAGCGATTGCCTGGCTTTACCTGACGCTTGATGTTTTTATTTATACGTTGTCTGGCTGTGGAGGAGGTTGTGTATACGAAACACAGGGGTTTGGCAGAAGTTGATGGGCTCATAGCAAGGGGAAGGTGAGACTTTGAAGAGAGGTGGGTGCAGAGAAGGGGAGGTTACATGTCCAAGCTTTGTGCCAGCCTCTGTAAGCACGGATGAGCTCATGGGAATCCAGCTAGCTCCAATGTGGGAATGCTGAAGCAGGTCTGACCTATTTCCCCTCCGTGTGCAGCAAGCATCTTCAGACTCTTCCAGTCTGATGGTGGCTTTTTCAGTGCTGACAAATCTTGCCAGTCTGAGCAGAGGCTTCTCCTTGTCAGTGGTTCAGAGTGAGTTTTGATTCCTCTGCGTCTGTGGCTGGATGCATGGGAGGGACACACAGTCTGGCTGTGCATTCTTGTTGGTGAAATTTTCCTCTCTCTCTTCTTTTTCCAGGTGATCTTTTCTCGTGAGACAAGTGGTTTGCAACTCATGGCCTCCACAATGAGTACTGCCGTGTCGTGACACCAGGGGTCTTGGTAAGCTATTTGTGGGGAAGGCAAGGACCTATCATATCTCCACAAATATGGGTCCATTTCTTTTGTCTCTGCAGTTGAGGTTTGAAGTAATTTTAAGCCATCCAAATTGTAAACTGCAACCCAGTGGGGTGAAGCTACTTTTCACCTGTTCTCACCTCCTCCTTTGAGCCTGGAACAGCACTGATGTAATTACCTGATCAACCAGATCAGGGGACTAGTCCAGCTGAATGGAGACTTCTGCTGTTTCCACTGGGTTCATTCCCATTCAGACTTTCCCTGGTCTGGTCCAGAGAGAGGTGATGAGAATGAGTAGCCAGTTGAACCATCCCTTTTCCCAGTAACTCTTACCTGGCATACCTTTAAGCAATCCTGAAAATACAGCCTTGGATGTAACTTGCCAAAACATCTGAAAAAGTGGCTTGACCATTCACTGTCCTACCTCTGATTTTAGAGCAGGGATAAAGGCTTTGCTATGGCAGGCAGACTCCAGCTGCAAAAATACATTTCTCTAGAGCTTTTCCATTATTGAACCCTAGATTTCCAGACATACATATGTTAGAGGTGCATTTAGAAAAATCATGAGGCATTCCATTTTACATTATAAAAGATGGTACATTCCCAGTGTGCAGAAATGAGAAGCGGAGGAATTTGAGTTGCCATCGTTTCACCAATGAATATATTGATATGTCCTTTATAGCTCTCTGCTAAGAAGATATTTAAACTGAGATTGGAAAATACAGTTCCCTTGCAGAGCACATCAGTTCTAATAGATGGAAGACACATGTATATAGGATAATAAAAAAGTAAGGTGAAAAAAACTCCCCACCCCCACCTCATGAAGCACTTGAAAGTTTGGTGTTGTCAGAAATACTGTGCAGCCAGCATGATCCTGATGCTGTTCTTCATGTTTTCTCATTGCACTGTGAAAGACTGGGAGTCTGAGAAAATTCTCACCTTGTAATAAGACATAACATGATAATGCATATATGTCAAAAATAGAAAAGCAGAGGATGAAACAACTATAATACTGAAGTTCATCACACAAGCATCTACATCCTGCTTTTAGCATTGAGCTCTGCTCACTTTTAAGCTATTCTTTACCTGAAATTGAGAGTATTTTCAGTCATACCTTCACCTTAAGTGAGGACCCTGAAGTATCACCAAGTTCCACTGACTTTTACAGTTGCATAAATCTCTTGAAACATGAACTTGGGTGCTGTTGATAATGTTACGGTTTTGTTGTCAAAACAGCCATAGGAGCCAAATTTACATGCAAAGGTGGTACCATGTAGATATTTGTGAAGATGTTCTCTCTTGTCTTTAACGTAACTGGAGCTGGTGCTATACAGATACATCATGATAGTAGTAAAAATAGTAATAGAGTGACTCCAACATTGTTCTCAAAATCAGTGGGATAACCAGCTGATAGCCCCAGAGAGGCATGTGGATCCTGTGGAGCGCGTGGCTCAGGCTGGACTTCATCTGATTGTGCCTAGTAGAAGGTGTTAAAAATGAGACCTTTATTGTACAAACATCCCCCACAGTAACGGGTTTGTGCAGCACGGTGGAGGTGCGAGGAGGGAGCAGGATGATTTCTCTGGCTCATGAAGGAGGCAGGTGGTAGAGAGGAGAATTTTTGGCGATGATACAGAGCTTCGTGGAACAACTGCAGTGTGGAGCATTATCATGTTGAAGTACAGCAGCACAAAGTTGTTAAAAAGTGTAATGGCAGGAACTCACAAGATAAATTTAGGGAACTGGAAAACCATGATGCTCAGTATTATAAGTTACTGGGAACTCTCCTTGGCCGGACGTGGTCATATAGTGCCCGTGTTTCTCAATCCTCCAGTGTTAGCATATAAACAAGCCAATTTTTGTTTTCTAAATGCAATTTGAACAGTAGTCTCTTCATAAAATTCAAGACACTCCCAGTCTGGTGAGATTTATTTTGTTTCATTCGATACACACAGGAAGAAACTGCTTCTTTGGTGCTGAGAAGGAATACTGGGAATATTTACATTTGAATAATATTTAACTAGCAATGCTTAATACATTAACAATAAATCTTGGTTAGATTCTAAATTAAGTGGATTTGCATCTGAGTAGGTGAGATGAACAGGAGAGATTTTGTTGAAACATAAACAAAGCAGAAATTTGTTCCAAAATGATTTAGCCCAAAGGATATAAACAGTAACGTTCAATAGTTTCCTCCTCCAGAAACAGTTTTATGTGCCTTATTGCCCGCGTCGTGCGTATTCTTTCTTAGAAAGAAGCTGAAAAAGTGCTTATTTTCTGGTTGTTTTTATTTTTTAAAGTTAGTTGGTGTAGTGTTGCTGAGGAAATTTAGAGGGTTGGTTGTCTGGTGATCTTTTGGCCTTTCTATTAGATATAATGAGTGACTAACCTCTGGTATTTTCGGAGTAATCACAGCATAGCTGGTTGCTTACAGGTGGTCAGGAAGGCATTTTATTTTATTTTCCTCCTTTGTGCAACCCTTAGCACACATCATTGAACATATGTCTCGTTATATTGGACCAAGGAGACAGCAAAGGTTTGAGCAGAGTTTATGTTCTTAAGAAATATCAGATTATGGTCATTCACAGGGGAATTCTCGATAGCTAAGTCATGTTGGAGACTTGTAATTTTGGCTTCGTACTGACTTACTGTGAGATGTCCTCAAGCTGAGCACAGATGCAGAATCAAAGTGTCCAGATAGGAGGCACTTCCCTGTTTCATTGACTCCAGAGTGATTTGCTTTGGATGAAGGGAAGACAACCTCACTGCCTGCAAACTGAATGGCCAGCCAGGGCTGCCTCCAGTTTGAAATACACATACTGAGCCATCTGAAAGCTCTTCTCCTGTGTCTTCTCAGTAATGGAGGAGGAATTGAGGTTTAATGTTTTACACCAGACACATCTGCTTGGAAAATTGCTCACTGTTTTTCTGTTCTTGTGTGGTGGTTTTAACAGTGTGCCCTGGAGATGCGAGACTTCCCCTGGGCGGCAGGAGGCACGCGTCTAGAGAATGCTGGAGCTGCAGGAGGGAAGCACCCAGTGCAAAACCAGAGAGGAGCAAAGAGAAAAAAGGCAAGCAGACAGCCAGCGTTGAGAGAAGCGGGTGGCAGAAAGTGCTTCGACGCTGCCTCTGGCAGCACACTCCCCAGAGGAACTTGACGAGAGCCCATCTGCCTGCGTGTGAGACTGTGAGCTCAGGATTTCTGTCAATGCATTCCAGTAACCCCAAAGTGAGGAACTCCCCGTCAGGCAACACACAGAGGTAAGGAAAAGAGCCTGAACAAGTCACCCGCTCTGGATTGGTGCGTGATGCTGTCCCTGCTCTGCTACAGGATTCACCAAGGACTGGTGTGTGTGACTTGCTGGTCCTCTGTGCTCCCATCCGACCTGCTGAGTACCCAAGGGCTGGCTGTGCAGGGCTGGCGAGCCTTCACATTTTCTAGGCTGGGGATGAGCTGAAAGCTCTCAACCCCTGAGGTGCAAATTCTCCATTCTTTGGTGTCCTCCTCCCTCCTCTCAGGTGTCTGAATAGGCTATAGGAGAGTAAACATGCTGTTTCTATCTGTTTGGTTGGGTTTTTTTCTTCCCCCTCTTCTAATTATGTGTTTCCCCGAGGGGTAGTTGGGCAGCAGAAGGTTTCTCTGTCTGTACTTTCACACAAAACACTTCCTCCATATTACTGGCCTGGAGAACTGATCACCTCTGCACTGAGATCCTCTGCATCGTTCGCCTGCCAGTGCAGCAGGTCAGCATCTTTCCTCCTCTAATTTGGAAGGGGAGAAGCAAAGCAGTATCCAGGGACTTACAGTGATCTGATTGACAGCATTCTCCAGTTTGATTATTTACTCCTAGAGGTCATCAGGAGCTCACGAGTAATTCAGAGGGAATGCCTCTGAGTCAGATATCTGTCCAATGGAGGAAACAGCTTGTGCAAGAACCACAGTGAGTGCTGCCTGTTGGAAGTGGTAGTGGTGATGGGAAAACACAATGTGGAAGATCCGATAGCAATGGAGTATCTGGAGGGTGAGGAGGAAGGAGCAGCTGATACTTCTGTAAAACCCAGAGGAGCAAAATATTTTTTAAGATGCAATTTGCTGAATGGAAGAGGGAAGAAAAAAACAAAACTCTGAATCTCCTTTGGCAAATTGAAGAAGCTTCATCTGCCCCATTTTGCAGGAGTGTGCAGGGAGATGGTATCCTTTTCTTTCCTTGTTCAAAGGCAGGTTGTAGCTGGTTTAATTGTTTTCACGGTCAGAGGTTTGTGTTTTCCTGGCAGCTCGCCCCAATGTATGATGAATGCTGCAGTAATGCTGGGTTTTCCTTGTGCTCCCTGTAGAACTGGATAGGGAGGTGCAAGGGTGGGGG